>NC_086098.1:196494436-196797466 GCF_963921235.1 Mobula hypostoma
CTGCTACAAAAATATTGTCAATAATGGTAATCAAGGCCAGGATTATATACTCTTTGAGGAAATAGCAAGGTCGTTAGACCAGAAAGATTAGATCTTATCAACAGAAAGGCTTTCAGCATCTAAAATCGTTTTGTAAATGCTAATACATAACTATTTCAAGTAGATTACCATTATTTATGCTTTTCAAAATTGTTTGCACAAATGTGATAATGTAGGGGAAAAATATGAAGCAAATTATAAACTCATAACCAAAGACAATTTTTTTTAGACATTTAAATAAAATTAAATATTAACAAAGTATATTCTATTTATGTGGTTGATGTGCCCCAGCTGCTTTTCCAGTTGTAATTGAACAGTGATTGTCAGGGTTTCATACAAAATAGATGTAGATCTTTACAATTTTGAAAATTCTTGTGTAAGCTTCCTGGCACATTATAAACATTTCTACTACTCTCTCCTCCTAAATCTAGATTAATGTCTCAAATTAGTTCCTTCCATTCATTCACTTGCATACTTGGCGAATTTGTAGGCATCTATCTATAGATGCACTTCTCTTTAAATCTCCCTGCTGGTGGAGCACTTGCTGTACTGAAGCAGAAAATGTGATGCAGTTTCTTATAAATTCAGAATCCAATACATCACGGTCACCAGATTTTTACAGCATTTAACAAAAATCCAAACAATTGTTTTGTTAATGAAATATTACACTTCATGTATTTGGCAAGCTTCCTAAATTTTTGTAATATTTGAGGTACAAAACCATCAGTTCAAAGTAAATTTCTTATCAAAATATTACATATATTTATATACACACATGTACATATATAGACAGTCTAAGTGAATGAGACTGGACAATTTATTATATATTTGATTAATTAATTCTTGGACCAGGAGTTGTAGAGTCCTTGAAAGTGAGTCCCCATAGGTTGTAGAAACAGTTGAGATTTGAGGTGAGTGAAGTTACCAATGCTGGTTCAGGAGCCCAATGGTTGATAGATAATAACTGATGGTGTGGAACCCAAGGTTCCTCTGCATCTCCTTTCCAATGGCAGCAGATTGGCTTGGATGGTGGGGGTCCTTGATGTTGGATGCTGCTGTCTTGTGGCAGTGCTCCTTGAAGATGTGCATAAGGCGTTGAAGGGGTTTTCCAGCAATGGGCTGGGCCATATCCACCACTTTTTGTAGGCTTTTTCATTCTAAGGCATTGCCACTTCCATAGAGATGCACTGTAGGTTACAAGACAATCTTAACCTCCAGGATCATCACATTCTTCACTTGTTCTTCCAGTGTCTCTACACCACTCCAAATAAACCCATAAGATACACTCGCATTTGGAGCTTGACACAAAACAGAATCATGGGAAAGTGGAGAAGTATACCTTCCCTTTTATTTTAATAACACATTTCTATGGGCAAGGCTAAATTCCTGAAATAACATCAACTGCAGTTGACACTCATTCATGGGGTAAAAAAAATGCATACCTGTAGTCAAGCCAACTTGTTTTAAATAGAACCATTCTGGGGATGGAAAATATTATTAAGTGTTTAAGATCAATTTTGAACTGCAAATAAATAAGTCAGCTAAAGTGCAGACAATTTTCAGGTAACCAACAAATATCAGTCAATTCAAATGGCGATGCCAAAGCAAAATGAGAGCGGACAGTGAATTGGCTTCCTTGCGTAGCATGGGTTTTATTCATTTACCAAAATATACTACGTGGACCCATTTAAGGACATGCCCCAAAAATCAGCCAAGATATTGTTTTTCCTTCAAACTTTGCTCTCAGCCTTGAGAAACCACCACCAGACATTATCATGCCATATATTTTTTTTAAACTTTCCTTTTCTTTACTATTTTATTTTGTTACAACTCACAAGATCACTTCTCCATGGTATTCTATAAACAGTGAATTTCTTCCTTCTTTTGGTAAGAGTTTAACCCTTCGCTGGGATTCTGCATTAGATATTTTCCCCCCAAAACTGCACTGCAGCTTAAATATTTCTCTTGCACATTAAAAGGGAACAAGACTGGCTTCTGGCTTCCAGTCAAGATGGTGCCAATGAACAAAGATTCCTTGGGCAGCATCTTCCAGATAGAAAATCTATACAATTATTTCACTTTTTTGTTTTTACATCCTTTGCTTATTCTCTGTCTTGTTTGTGTTAGGGAAACTGTTGGAGTCTGTGACATACAGTTTAGAACTCAAAGGATCCAGCGCTATGCTGTGTCCAGAGAGCTGCCTCAAGGAGATCAGGGACAGGAGCCCAAAAAGGTCCGAGAACACAAGTTGACTTATGACAAAGTCCAGAGATGAGGGGCAGGGTCAGGAACAACTGCATTTCGAAGCGACGGGAGAGACTGAGGTGACTGTGGAAGGGGTCAGAGATGACTTCCGACCGAGAAGGTCAGTAGCGGGATCGGAGCGCTCGCTCCCGGATCGGTGGTGTTCGGAACGCTACGGGCACATCTGACCTGGATCAACAGCGTTCAGACCCCAGTTGGTGGTCACTCTTTATGGAAGGACAGTTTGTGCGGATACTCTCCTCGTATGCAGACAAAAAGACATTTCTGCAATTTGTGATTACTGGACTGTATGCTATATTGTTTTCCTTTCATTTTTCAGCGTTTTCAGTTTTTCCAGTGTTGGAGGGTGGATGATCTACCAATTCTCATTGTGTTTGGGGGGGGTGGAAAGGGGTGGTTTGGTGCTACTGCTGCTGTTCTTTTCTGTGAGTGAGAGTGTTGAGGATCAGGGATTGTTATGTGTAGGGGATCGGCGACTGTTATTCTGGCTGTGTTTTGCTGTGGGGCGGGGGGGGAGAGGAATCTTGCAGTAAGTTTTCTTTTCTTTTTTGTGCTGGGGGTGGGGGTAGTTGACATCTTTCTTTCAACAATGCCCACAGTCTTGCAATATTGAATAGCTATCTGGAGTAGACAAATATCAAACTTGTATCGGACATGCATACTTTGACATTAAGGTGAACCTTTGAACCGGCTGCATCACCATCTAGTATGGGAGGGGGGCTACTGTACAGGATCAAAATAAGTTGCAGAGAGTAGTAAAATTAGTCAGCTCCATCAGGGGTACCAGCCTCCGTAACATCCAAGATATCTTAAAGGAGCAGAGCCCCAGAAAGACTGCATCCATCATTAAGCACCCCCGTCACCCAGGGCCTCTTCTCGTTGTTACTATCAGGGAGGAGGTACAGAAACCAGCAGGAACACACTCAATGATTCAGGAAAAGCTTCTTCCCATCTGCCATCCAATTTCTAAAAGGACATTGAACCCATGAACACTACTTCTTTTTAACTTCTGTTTTTGCACAACTTACTTAACTATTTAATATACATATGTATACTTACTGTAATTCAGTTTTTCTTATATATTTACCATGTATTTATCACATGGATAGGCTTTTTCCATTGAGAGTAGGGGAGATTCAAACAAGAGGACATGAGTTGAGAGATAAGGGGCAAAAGTTTAGGGGTAACAGGAGGGGGAACTTCTTTACTCAGAGTGGTAGCTGTGTGGAACGAGCTTCCAGCAGAAGTGGTAGAGGCAGGTTCAATTTTGTCATTTAAAAAAAAATTGGATAGGTATATGGACAGGAAAAGAATGGAGGGTTATGGGCTGAGTGCAAGTAGATGGGACTAGGTGAGAGTAAGCGTTCGGCACAGACTAATAGGGCCAAGATGGCCTGTTTCCCTGCTGTAATTGTTATATGGTTACTGTACTGCTGTTGTAAAGTTAACAAATTTCATGACATATGCCAGTGATATTAAACCCAATTCTGATTCAATTATCGCAACAAGGAATAGTAGGGAGAGCAAGGCTCAGGGAAATTTAATGAGGAAATAGGATTGCTCTATAAGTCAGCAACAGTTCTATGGCCAGAATAGCCTCCTGTGATAAAGAAATTATTTCTGTTCTTACCATGACTTGCAATTAAAAACTGTTTTGCCAAGTGTCGTGCATGCATACATTTGCAGCAGCATTGCACCAGATATCACCTCGTTTAAAATTCAGAAGTTCAAAGTGAATTTTATCATCAAAGTACATATATGTCTCCATATACAATCCTGAGATTCACTTCCCCATGGGCATACTCAGCAAATCAATAGAATAGTAACCATAACAAGAAGAACCAGAGTGCAGATGACAACAAACTGTGCAAATGCAAATATAAATAAATAGCAATAATTAACGAGAACATGAGATAAAAAGTCCTTAAAGTGAGATCCTTGGTTGTGGGAAACATCTCAACAATGTGGCAAGAGAGCGTCATTATCCCTTTTTATTCAAGAGCCTGATTGTTGAGGGGTAGCAACTGTTCCTGAACCTAGTGGTGTGACTTCTACCTGATGGCAGCAATGAGAAGAGAACATGGCCTGGGTGGTGGGGTGGTGGGGATCTCTGATGATGCTGCTGCTTTCCTATGATAGCATTTCACGTAGATGTGCTCAATGGTTGGGAGGGCTTTACCCATGATGTACTGGGCTGAACCCACCACCTTTTGTGGAATTTTCCATTCAAAGTCATTGTTTCCGTACCAGGCTGTGATGCAGTCTGTCAATATACTCTCCACTACACATCTATAAACATTTATCCAAGTTTTAGATGTCATGCCGAATCTCCGCAGAGGCCCAAGGAAGTAGAGGCGCTGCTGTGCTTTCTTCATAATAGCATTCACGTAAATTCTGGGTCCAGGACAGGCCCTCTAAAATAGCAACACCCAGGAATTTAAAGTTGTTAACTCTCTCCACCTCTGATCCTCCGATGAGGGCTGGCTCATTGATCTCTGGTTTCCCTCTCCTGAAGTCCACAATCAGTTCCTTGGTCTTGTGCTAGATGTTCCTTAATAGTGGGGAGGCTTGTGCTAGTGACGGATCTTTTAACCATGAGATCTAACCTGCCAGGGTGCTCAAGAAGCAATTCCCCCATCTTAATCCTGAACTTCAGTGCAGAGGTGCCCAAAAGAGAAAGGCGTCAGTAATTTAGTGGGGCTGCTGTGTCTACAAAACTGTAATCTCAGTTAGTGTCAACATGTTCCTTGTCCTTTCAGAGGGCTTCACCTTATTGCATCAGATTCCTTCATGTCAGAGCTGGAAATATTTCCAGCATCTCACAGCATTTCATCCACTGTTTGAAAAGATGACTAACATTTCACAAAATTGTATAACACATTGGTGAGGCACAATCGGGGTATTGTGTGTAACTTTGGTCACCTACCTACAGGAGAGTATCTTCGGGTAAATAAGGCTGAAAGAGTACGAAGAAAATTTACAAGGATGTTCCCAGGACTGGAGAACTCAAGCTATAAGATTGAATACGCAAGGACTTTATTCCTTGGAATGTAGAAGATTGAGGGAGATTTGATAGAGGTATACACAATTATGAGGGATCTAGATAGGGTAAATTACAAGCCGGCTTTTTCTACTGAGATTGGGTGGGACCACAACTCCAGGGGAAGGAGGGAGGGAACGTCGACTCAGACCATGAGAGGCCTGCGTCGGGCATTTTCATGCCTTCCAAGGCGCAGACTGGAAGTCTGTGAGGGGCGCCACTCCTCACACAGACACTAGAGCAATGTGTGGTTAACTGCCTCGCTCAAGGACACAAACACACTGCCACAACTGAGGCTCTTGAGTTATTAAGGATAAAAGGTGAAAAGTTTAAAACGAACATGAGGAGAAACTTCCTTACTTAGAGGGTTGTGAGTGTGAGCTACCAGTGCAAATGGTGCATGCAAGCTCAATTTCAATGTTTAAGAGGAGTTTGGATAGGTACATGGATGGTAGGGGTATGGAGGGCCCTACTCTGCGTGCAGGTTGATGGGAGTAGGCAGTTTAAATGGTTCAGCACAGACTAGGTGGGTCAAATGCCCTTTTTCTGTGCTATACTTTTCTATGACTGACTCTAAAAAGACAAGCATAACAAGAACCAATTACAATTCATTCTTGCTTGCTAGACAAAAGCAGGTGGAGACAGCAATGGTTTAAGGATTGTAGGCTTATTTGTGCAAACAGCCAGTCGTACAGTACAGAAACCATTCAGCCTAATGAATCCGCACCAACCTTCAAGCATATTTTTTTGTGTGCCATACTCTGCCAGAGCCTCGGCGACCACTTGGCTTGGAGGAAAGATTCTGTGAGTGGTCCTTCTCACAGTTTGTTTGTTTGTTGTTGTGTTTTTTTTTACGAGGCCGAGTTGTGAGCTCGACACTCAACCCGGCACGGATGGAAAGCGTGCCCAGGAACAGCCCAACTGGATTCGAACTCGGGAACCTTCCCTCCGGAGTCCAGTGCTGATGTCACTGCACCACCACAAGCATATTTACACTAATCTAATTTTATTCTTCCCACATTCCCATCAACTCTCTCCAGCAATGGTACTCACTTGTATTCAGTAGCCACTTTATTAGGTATAACTGCTTGTTAATGCAAATATCTAATCAGCTTATCACGTGCAGCAACTCACTGCACAAAAAGCATGCAGACATGGTCAAGAGCTTCAGTAGTTGTCCAGGCTAAACATTAGAATGGGGAAGAAATGTGATCCAAGTGACTTTGATCACAAATGATTATTAGTGCCAGACGGGACAGCTTGAGTATCTCAGAAACTGGACTGCTGATCTCCTGGGATGGATTTATTTACTTACTGTACTTTAAAAATATACAACAGTCTCTAAAGTTTACATAGGATGGAACAAAAATAAAAAAAAAATCCGGTGAGTGCCAGTTCTATCTGTGAAAATGCCTTGTTGGTGAGAAAGGTCAAAATGGCCAGACTAGTTTAAGCTGACAGTAACTTAAATAACCACAGGTTACAATAGTGATGTGCAGAAGAGCATGAACATTCAGAAATACACGCAGTGGCCACTTTATTTGGTACCTCCTGTACCTAACCTTTAACCAGAGTGGTGAATCTGTGGAAATCATTGCTACAGGCAGCTGTGGAGGCCAAGTCCTTGTGAATATTTAAGTCAGAGGTTGACCGATTCTTGATTGGTCAGGGCATGTAGGGATATGGGGAGAAGGCAGGAGATTGTGACTGAGGGGAAAAAAAATGGATTAGTCATGATGAAATGGTGGAGCACACTCGATGGACCAAATGGCCTAAATATCTTAAGGTCTATGGTCTTTATGGTCTAATTAAATAGCAACTGAGTATATACACTCGGGGCAAGTTACAGTGACCAATTAACCTACCAATCTGCAAATCTTTGGGATATGGGGGGTGGGGGGGGGAAGAAATGGAGAACGTGGGACAAAATGGAGGAACTTGTGCAGTCACAGGGAGAACATGCAAATTCCACTTAGGTGTCACTGGAGGTCAGGATTGAACTGGATCACTGGAACTGAGGCAGCAGCTCCACTAATCTTGCCCATGTGCTGCTCCAAAATCATTAACTTGCACCTTGTTGCTCTCCAAGCATAGTATCAGATCTGAGTATGAAACACATTGCACTCTCTTCACAGCCTGCTGACATGTGACCAACACCATCACATAAAGTAGGTCAATGCCTAGTATCATGTTAATTAGATTCCGCTCCAGTCCAATACATGCTGCATGCTCTGCAATTTGAGGCATCTAGACAAAATAGTTCCATTGCGCGTTTCAATTTACATGTGACAAATAAAGCTAATCTCTCACACACATATAGCAAAGACAAGGCATGAAGAGCCTACCATCAATCTGCACAAGCTATGATTGCACTGCCTTGAAGGTGCCCTGAAGAACTTGGCTGAACTGGGGTCACGATGCAAGGACCTCACATAACCTCACAATCACAAGGGCACATCCTTGACACAGTAACTGACAGCAGCTGAGAAACAGGAAAATGCCATCCAGAGACTGGTAGCAAGCACTGTGGCATCAATGAACAACCCACATCCCTCATTCCCCCTTCCTTGACTCCCCTGACACTAACCACAATGCTATAAGCTTAACCACAATCCAATATTATACACCAATACAAAGATATTCCAAAGGTAAGCTCAGAAATTAATTATGCCATTTTAGATGGAAATGCACATCATCTTCTGCATTCCTTTGGCACTCACTGCTGAGGGCTTCTTGATTACGTTTCTGGACATCATTACCCTAGTGGCAGGTGAAAGATTGCTGATTATTGGTGGAAAAATGCAGACATCCACAAGGTACTGTTAAGTTTTTCTATAAGTCCATCAGGCTGCACCATCTTATCACAGATGACAAGCTGACTGAAAGGAAATAAGGGACACACGAAGGGTGATAATGACAAAATCATTAGTGGGGCTTTCTTCAGAAAGAAAACAGTCGGCACCAACTCTACAGGTCCATTGCCACTTCACTCAGCTAGCGCAGTATCCTGGAGGGCAGAGGGCCGTGGCAGCAGGTGGAGCTGAGCTTGTTGATCCCGCACATTCGTGAGAGGGCAGCAGCACAGGGGGTTAAGAGCCTGAACTAACATGCAAATGATTTTAAGGCATGAGATCAAGATGTGAGGCAGCTGGTAATCATGAAAGTACCAGATTTAATTTAAAAAAATAATTTGGATCATTGAGACGAACTTCAGATAAAGTAATTTCCTATCTCAATCTGATGAAAGCAAATGGCTGCAGGTTATTTGGACAAGGTAATAACCACACCTATTTACAGGAGCCATTGAATTTAGGTTAAATGAACTTCAGATTGCAAAAAAAATTTCTACTTTTGATACAGGAATTAAATTCCAGAGTTTGCACAATGCAAAGTCAGTTTTAGACAAATAATGTGGGACTCTTGTTTACAAAGCCAATAGCCACAAGACAAATTGACACTTTAAAGAAAGAACAGTAGACATTTATGAAATATCCCATACAAATCCCCAACTATTTGAAGGCTCTTACTTGCAAAAACAAACATTAATGGAGGAAGCTTCCACACAGCTAATAAAATAAAGGCTGTATGGAAGATTAGGCAGAGCTTCAGTTTAAAAAAAATTCGGCTTGAGGTCGGGCTGATTAAATGGCCTTAGTAACAAAAGTATTTTAAAAACTTTAACTCATGCCTCAGTATACACTCAGTACCAGATTATCAGGTATACCTCAATAATGCAAATAACCAATCAGCCAATCAATGTGGCAGCAACTCAGTACATAAAAGCATGCAGGCATGATCAAGTGGTTCAGTTGCTGTTCAGACCAATTATCTGAATGGGGAAGAAATATGATTGAAGTGACTTTGATCGTGGGATGATTGTTGGTACCAGTCAGGGTGGTCGGCCACACAGATGCGCGCACACACACACTTTACAGAGGATGGTGCACAAAAATCAAAAATAAAAGAGCATGAGTTCCGTGGGCACAAGCACCTCGTTGACGGGAGAGATCAAAGAATAGCCATACTGGTTCAAGCTGTTAGGAAGGCGACAGAAACTCAAATAACTGTGTGTTACAACAATGACATAGAGAAGAGCATCTCTGAATACATACCTTGTTGAATCTTGAAGTGGATGAGCTACAATAAAATTAAACAAAAAGCAACAGGAAAGAATGCCAGCGTCTAGAGGACTATACCCTTGGATGATATCATCATGACTGGAGCAACAAGGTGGAATGCAAGTGAATGGAATAACTTAAGTTATATCCATGTTACACAAGGATAAATACAAGATTCCCTATTTTGTGCAAATTTCCCCTCTCCCCCACCACAATAACATCACAATAATAGAAGTATCAAATATGCTGATGATTAAATTCCAACTTAAAACAAGTCTGGTCAGTTCTTAACTGATGTTCTCATCGTTCTACTGGGGAGCAGATTATATTGGATATATGGAGCTAATAGTTATCTTATCAACATCTTGATGGGGTGAAGTATTCCTCCCAAAAACAGATTCAGTAGATTGAAAGTAAAGATACTATCACTATAATTCAACATCTGTGCCGTGACAATGAATTTTGGGACCACCTGGTTAAGGAAACCATTGAAATAAGACCAGAGGATAAAAATTTCAACAAAGACAAAGTACTCGCTCCATGTAAGAACTGGAGTATGATTAAACATAGCGGGACAATGGAAACCTGATTGGTTGAGGACTAACCAATCAGGAGGGACGGACAACAGGAGTTGAGTATATATACACACCACTGGGCTAAAAGTGCCTGGGTGTCATCCCCAATGAAGATGGAAAAGTCTGTCATCAAAACATAGGTTAAAATTGACATATGGACTTGCCTGGAAGCCCAAGAAGAGTTTATGCAATTCAACAACCCGTTCTATAATGCACACTATTCACCACACACCCTCATCCACAGCGTCACTGTTTCTCTCTTTACACTCAGTTGCTAAAAATCATTGATAGATATTTGGGTACATTTCCATGTAAGACTTGCACATGTTATTAACTTTCAAAATGCTCATTTATTACACAAGAGCTTGTTGATGACCTATCTTAATCTCAAATGGCCTAGTTGATTGGTCAAAAAACATAGACATCTAGAAGAATCACTGGGTAATTCTTTTTTCTCTTTCATCTACCCAGACCCAGAAAAGCAAAAGGTAGCAATTATTACAGTGATCTTCCCCCCTCCCCACCCAAACCAAATTCCACAGAGCCTAGGGCACACATAGAATCACTGTGGTTAACTTGTCCTTAGTGCACAACAGTATGCAATTACAGAACAAGCACAGCCATGTTGATTCATGGGGTAAGAGAAGTGGAATGCATTTGCAACATTCAGGTAGTTAATATTTAATAAAGATCTTATTCTTTACTCATAAAATAAGATAGCTTTGAGAGAGTTTATACAGCCAGTCAGCCGAAAGGCAGCAGCAAATCACAGTTGTACTGCCAGCTAAAAGTTATGATGCCGCAGGCACAACTTTGAATCTTAAGACCATAACAAATAGGAACAGAATTAGGCCAGGATCTTCAGCAAGGGTCAGCTGTACAAATTGATCTGTCCAAAACCTAATTCCTACTTTCCTCTGCGTCAAGGCTGCCTTTCCCAATAAAGAAAAAAAACTATGCATTTAGTCGATGTTGTACACAATATTAAAGAAGAAAATTTTTAATGCAAAATAGCCTTTATTGATTGGACTAATTTCTAATGAGAAAGCTAAAATAATTGTTCATCAGCATGATAGGATTCATGCTAAGCTCATATTCAAAGCAAAACTAAATTAATATAAAAATATCAGCAGGTCAAGCTCTCAACTGCATTGCCACATTTTCACTAAATACAAAACACTGCTGCTTTAAATTAGAATAGACAGTGCTGGAAACACTAAGCATATCAGGCAGTGTCTGTAGAAAGAAAGTGTATCAGGTCAAAGACCCTTTACTAGAACTGGAATTTTTGTTTAAATGCAAGGCAGTAAAGCCACATTCAACTTTGTCAGAATTTTTAATTTTTTTTAAAACAAAATCATGCCGAAGTAGGAGTAGTAATGATTAAAAGGAAGAAAACAACAATGCAAACCTGAACTCAGAAAATAAAGGAGATAATACATTATCTAACATCTGTAGATTCCTTTGCTATCAGGTGAAATGTAAAATAAATCAAAGGGATAAAGAATATTACCATGGTTATGATCTATCAAAAACAGACATTAGTTTAAAATACAATGCAGCAAGCAGAGCTGCTGTCTCACTGCTTGAATGATCCAGTGCTCAATTCTGACCTCCAGTGCAGTCTAAGGAGTTTGTTCAATTCCAATGTGATAATGTACGTGTTGCCTGGGCACTGTGGTTTCCTCCCACATCTTGGTTTGTGAGTTATTTGGCTATTGTAAATTGTCCTTGCCGTGCAGGGGAGTGGTAGAACTGGAGGGGAGTTGAAGGAGATGTGGGAAGAATAAAATACAAACACCGAGTCCTGACAAAGGGTCTCAGGCCGAAACGTCAACCGTACCTCTTCCTTGAGATGCTGCCTGGCCTGCTGCGTTCACCAGCAACTTTTATGTGTGTTGCTAGAATAAAATACAATCGGTTTATAGGTGCTTGAAGCTCAGCACAGACTTAGTGGACTGAAGGGTCCATTTTTGTGCAACAATTCTTCAAATTATTAACCTCAGTCACCATCCTGAGTGGAATCTCAGCAGCTTTCACAGGATATTCAAACTTGGATCACAGGGACCCATCCCTGGAGACAAATTTTCCAGATTCTAACACTGGGAAATATGACCAGGAATTAGGCTCAATTCAAAATGCATATCATTTGTTCATTTGAAACAAATAGCCTACATTACAATAAAAAATTCTAAAACTTCCATATCCAATTTTCATTTACTGTTATTTGGCTTATTACAAAGTAGCACCATCACTTGGGACTGCTTTATCAAACAAATGAGATAACCCACTTCCAGTAGCAAGTAGATTTATTGCTGTGAAAATTAAAACAAAATTTTCAATGACATTGTAGTAGAGGTAATATATTTGCTATACTCTCAAGTTAATCTAAAATGAACTTATTAAAAAAACTATTTTGCACTCTTTAATTTGTCGTTTATATTAACTTTTATCTTTGCCACATATTGCTACCACAAAACAATTCCACAACACATAAGTCAGCAATAATAAACATGATTACAAACATAATTTGACAGTTTTAATGAATAATATCAATACATTGCCAGAGGATCTCAATTATAAAGAATGCAAGTCATTAAGTATAGGAACACTGTAGTCCAAAGTGTGTAATAATTTTCTACTGTTGTATAAAATTTTGGTTAGGCCCCACTTGGAATTCTGCAGGCAACTCTGGTTACCCCATTACAGAAAGGAGGTGAAAGCTTTGGGAGGGGTTTAGAAGAGGTTCAGCAGGATGCTGACTGGATTGGAGGGAGTGAACTACAAGAAGAGGTCAGACAAATTTGGGCTGGTTTCTCTGGAGCACTGACAACCGAGGGGAGACCTGCCAGACATTTATAAAATTATGAGAAGCACAGAAAGGGTAGACAGTCAGAACATTTTTTTCCCCCAGGGTCAAAAACTAGAAGGCTCCGTGTTAAGGCAAGAAGTAGAAGTTTGAAGGACATGTACGAGGCAAGTTATTTTTAAGAAACCTTCTATAGGTGCCTAGAACAAAGGGACAGTAGTGGAAGCAGATATGATAGTAATGTTCAAGAGAATGTTAGATAGGCACGTGAATGTGCAGGGAATGGAAAGATAGCAATCACATGCAGGCAGAAGGGATTATTTGGCATCATGCTCGGCACAGATTTTGTGAGCCAAAGGGCCTGTTCCTGTGTTTGTTTAAAGTCAAATGGTCTAATTGCTGACTGATTGTAACGATTGCCTGGTATGGTAATTCCAATGCATGGATTGCCAGGGGCTGCAGAGAGTAGTAGACACAGCTCAGTTCATCCTGAGCACAGCCCTCACCACCACTGACAGCATCTACAGAACATGCTGCTTTAAAAAATGCAGCATTTATCGTCAAGGACCGCTGACATCAGGGCCTTGGTCTCTTCTCGCTGCTACTGTCAGGTAGGACGTACAGAAGTTTCAAGTCCTTTTCCACCAGCTTCAGGAACAGTTGCTTTCCATCTACTGAGGATCTTGAACCAACCTGCACAACCTTAACCCTACCTCTGCAATAGAGCACCATAGGCCAACTCTTACACCATCAGACCCGTCTCTGATTAGTGCACAAGTCCTTTCTCTTCACTATCTTATTAAATTTGTACAACTTAAATCGTGGATGTTATCTGAACCTATGTGCCCATGATCTTGCTGCAATTCTTTCCACTGTACCTTACCAAACACTCAGTGTTCACTTTATTAGGTACAAGACTGTACCTAATACAATGGCCACAGAAGTGGAACCTAAATCTGGTGTTCTGCTGCAAGCCCATCCACTTCAAAGTTCAACGTGTTGTGCATTCAGAGATGCTCTTCTGCACACCGTTGTAACGCATAGTTGCTTGAGTTAGTGCCGCCCTCCTTTCAGTTTGAACCAGTCTGGCAATCCTCCTCTGACTTCTCTCATTAACAAGGAATTTGCGCCCACAGAGCCACTGCTCACTGGATGTCTTTTTGTTTATCACACTATTCTCTTGATAAAATCTAGAGCCTATTAAGAATGAAAATCCCAGATCAGCAGTTTCTGAGATACTCAAACCACCCCATCTGGCACCAAGAATGATTTATGGTCAATTACTTGTGCATATGACAATAAACCCAACATGACTACTGATTCATTAGTTTCAGTGACCATTTTATTAGGTATACCTGCCAATTAAGGCAAATAGCTAACCAGCCAATCAAGTGGTAGCAAATCAATGCACAAAAGCATGCAGACATGATTAAGAGGTTCAGCTGTTGCTCAGACCAAACATCAGGCTTGGGAAGAAATATGATCCAAGTGACTTTGACTGTGGAATGATTGTTGGTGGTGGACAGGGTAATTTGAGCATTTCAGAAACTGCTAATCTCATGGGCTCTTCACACACAGCAGGGGTTCCCAAGCTTTCTTTTTGCCATGGACAAATACCATTAAGCAAGGGGTCCATGATCTACAGTATACAGAGATCGGTGTGAAAAAAAAGGAGTGGCAGTTCTGTGGACACCAACATCTTGTTAATGAGAGGTCAGAAGATAATGACCAGACTGCTTCAAGCTGACAGGAAGGCGACAGTAACTCAGATAACCACGTGTTACAACACTGGTGTTCACAAAGCAGCTCTCAGTGCACAACATGTCAAACCTTGAAGTGGACGGGCTACAGCAGAAGACCATGAACATACACTCAGTGCCCACTTTAGTGGGTGGAGGAGGTACATTATAAAGTTGCCACTGAATGCATATGCTGTTATCTGGTCAATCTTTTTATACCTTTTAAATTAATTCCTTTGACAGAATATAAAATGGTTTAGCTGGGACACAGATGGAATAAAAAAAAACCTCAAAAAAAAAGGAAGCACTTAATTGGCAGTTTGCTAGATTTCAACTTACAGAAGGTGAAGTAATATTCGCAAAAGCTAGTCAGAAAACGCTCCAGGTCAAAATTAGGGGAGTTAGGGTTCAGGAACAGGGACACAGGGGAGCTACATCAGAATACTCTGTGCACAGATGCTGAGTTGGCAAACATCATGGACAGAGACCAGCGAGGATGAGGGCCAGAGTACCCCCAACACCAGCAGGTCTGGGACTAGAGGTCTCTATGGACAGGAGTCATGGGGTCAGAAAGTTGGCAAGTCCAGAGTTCAAGGTCTGAAGTTTAGAGTTCCACCATCGGCAAGACCTGGGTCGACAGTGAAGATCAAAGCCAGATGGTCAAAAACCTTAGACAGAGAAACCAGAAGTTGAAGCCCTAGGTCTGCAATTCCACTTTGGAAGTTGAAGTCCCAATGTCTGTGATTTTTGCGAGTCCTCTGGAGGCTGGAGGCCCGGAGGTAGCCTGCCCTAGATTAAGGGCAAGAGGGCGGAAAGCAGCTAATTTTGCTGCTGTTTTTGTTGTTGCTGCGGCTGTGTTGTTCTCCAGAGCACAGGTGGCATGCCATATTGGTGATGTAATGTGTGATGACAGTTGTGGGTTGCCCCCAGCACATCCTTATGTTATGTTGGTTACTAATGTAAATGACACATTTCGCTGTATATATCATCAACACAATGCTGGAAATCCAAAGCAAGACACACAAAATGCTGAAGGAACTCAGCAGGCCAGGCTGCATCTATGGAAATGAACAGATAGTGTGTATTGATGTACATGTGATAAAAAGATTAATCTGAAATCTGAATCAAAAACTGAGAAAGGTTGTAAAGAAAAAGGGTGAGAACATGCAATCCACATTACAATGCAAGTGTGAAGAAGTACAGGTTTGAAATTTTAACGTGGTGGTGGAAAGTGTGTTGCCATACGGCAGGCCTGTGGCGAGTCAGTGTCATTTTATCTCCAGTTGTCAGTAATGGGTGGGCAGGAGTGCTGTCAAGCAATACAAATTATTAATAGAGACAAATTCAATACCCTTACTAAACATACTTTCAGCAAGGATATGTCTGGATCACTTGGTGCTATTAATAGCTCTAAATATATTGCAGAGCCAGGCATTGACTCAGGCCATGTATGAAACCACAATTAAAGTTCAAAGTAGATTTATTACCAAAGTACACGTCATCATATACTATCCTGCGATTCATTTTCTCGCTGGCATTTATAGTAGGTATAAAGAAAAACAGAATCAATGACAAACCACACATGACAAAGACAAGCAACCAATGTGCCAAAGACAACAAAATATTCAAACAAAAGAAATAATAATAAATAAACAATAACTATCAAGAACACAAGTTGTAGAATCCTTAAGAGTAAGTCCATAGATTGTGGAATCAGTTCAGTGTTGGGGTGGTTATAAACCAACACAGGAAACAAGTTACAGGTTTCCCCCACTATCCGAAAGTAGAGCCTTCCTATGAAACCTTTCGTGCCGAAATGGCTTAAAGTGAAGAAGCAATTACCATTTATATGGGAAAAATTTTTGCGCGTTCCCAGTCCCAAAAACAAATCTACCAAATCATACCGAATAACACATAACACCTAAAATAACACTAACATATAGTAAAAGCCGGAATGATATGATAAATACACAGCCTATATAAAGTAGAAATAATGTATGCAGTGTAGTTTCACTTACCAGAATTGGGAAGACAGCAAACACACTGGAAGGTTGAGAGATTTAAGGTCGAGAACCTGCCCTAAACTTACGTGCCCTTTCAAAATTAAAGTCATACTTTTCTGCAATCATTGCAGCACTGGCAATCGTAGTGAAAATCTCATGCAAGTGCTTCACATTCAGTTCCTGGATGACTTCACTTTTGGGCTGTTCGGTTTCCATTCGTATCCTTTCCTCTTGCAATTGCATCAGTATTGATGAAATTGATGCAATCAGTAATAGCATCAATTTCAACAAAAGTACTAACGTATCCACTCATGTACTCAGGAAAAAAAAAATCACTTGGGTATTCCAACCGCTTGGATGTGAACAAAACACAACAGAAAGTGAATGAAACACACCAGGAAGTGTTCACCACGATTGAACCACTTAATTACGTCCAGTTTTACGCTAAGTATAACACCCTTACGAGCTCCCTTAGGCTTTTCTGATACCTTAGGACACACCTTGTGAACGGATGCACAAAATAAATTGAGATAAAGCACAGATGCTCACAGACACAGTTCAAAGCTGTGGCACCTTGATGCTGAGTGTAGTTCCCGGGGAAGGAGCTTGGCGGCGCCACTCTCGCTGCTCGGGGTGTGCATTGCCTCTATAACGGCTCGCTGCAAAACAAATGCTGAACGCTATTTTCGCTTTTCACCTTTTTTCAAAAAAGCGAAAATCCTCTTCGGATTTCTTTTGGTTAGCGAAAACAGGTACTAATGTAGGTCTTTCGTATAAGTGAAGTGGCGTAAAGCGAACTTTCGAAAAGCAGGGGATACCTGTACTACCTTTCATGATCTCAAGGTGTTCCAATTCCAATGCCCCTTATAGTTTTTGAAATCTAGACTTCAGACCCAAAAGTAAAAACTTTCAACAAAGCAGCACTTCCTCACCATGAAAGTGCCAGCCTGAATTAACATGAAGAGCAGGACTGTAGCTTGAAATCATGCCTCAAGGGGCAATTGTCGTCTTTTGGTTATTTGCCTCGAGAATCCTAATTTTTTTTTGGAGTGGGAAGAAACAAGTGAAAGCTTATTAGAATCTGAAAACTCAACATGCTGATTTGTTGGACTTCACCAGTGTTCAGGTACTCTTCCTCACCAAAATGTTCACATGTTTATGTACCCTTAATAGGATAATCATAATAGATTAGAATGCAAATACATCCCAGTTTCATAAACAGGAAAGTATTAACATTAGCATTAAGACCATCTGCAGCCAAAGCTGAAATGCTGCTGGTGGGGGCTGGGGGTGGACAGTTACATACAAATGAAACAGATGATCCTCATTACTGATGCAAAAGCATTCATGTTTTCATGTGGGTTTTCTGCTCTTTAAAGATGCATAACATAACTATGTGATATCAATGACCTTTTATTGAAGAGGGAATATTATTTTTGCATAATACTGATGTGTGCCAGCAGCCAATATTGGGCTCAGAACTGTAACACTGCCAACAATGGAAGCAGCACGAGCTGACTTCCCAATCTGAGTGCAGAGCAACTTAATTGTTCTGATAACTGTTTTAATTCCAGAGAATATCACAATACGGTTTTTAAAAAGTAATTTATCCAATTAATCCTGATTGTTTTACATGTGGCCCACCAAGTGATGCTATACTCTCTTTCTATATGAAGGAGTGTAGGAACCAGGGCCTCATTAACAAGCAACATACACAAAATGCTGGAGGAACTCAGCAGGCCAGGCAGCATCTGTGGAAAGAGTTCAGTTGACGATTTGGGCTGAGGCCCTTCAGAAGGACCTTAATGCCGCTGAAGGGTCTCGGACTGAAATGTCGACTGCTGAGTTCCTCTAGCATTTGTGTGTGTTGTTTGCATTTCCAGCATCTTACAGATTTTCTCTTGCCTCATTAACGAGCATGGCTCATTAGAAAAATAAGACTATCTAACATCTATAGTTTAACAGAAGTTGAATTAAAAGTGTGTTGGGGTATTAAGAAAAGTAACATCCAACAGTCTAAAGTTGAGTTTAGAACCTCTGATTTCCTATTTCCCCATTTAAAAATAATTTGGGTACTAAAACATGAGGAATGATATGTCTATTGATTATCAGTTTGGTACAGTAAATTGCTGAGGAAGAATGCAGGATGGTAGATTAGTGAAGATGGGCAACCAATAGAAACACCCGGAAGTAAATACAGGTCCACAATCCCTTATCCGAAATCCTTGGGGCCAGTTGCATTTCAGAATTCAGCATTTTTTTGGGTTTCAGACACCACCCCCCCCCCGCCACCATACCAAAAAACATGTATGCTCAAGTCCCTTATTTAACCTGTCTCAGTGTGGTGGATTTTAGGACCCAGCGGCGCACCAAACCTACGCACATCCTCCCGTATACTTTAAATCATCTCTAGATTACTTATAATACCTAATACAATGTAAATGCTATGTAAATAATTGTTATACTGTATTGTTTAGGGAATAATGACAAGAACAAATTTTATTTCCAACAAAAACATTCAATAAAACAAAAATATACAACTTCAAACGAGCCGAATCAGACACATGGTAAATGACTTATTGGAATAAATGTAGAATGTCACTGTAAAACTTCAGTAACTTGTCTTTCTGTTTATTTATATCCTATACAGTGGTAGTTCCAACACTATTTTCTTTAGTAAGACGCTGCACAGACACAAGCTTCTGCAATAACTCCAGTTTCTTCATTATTGATAGAGAAGATTCCTTCTCTTTTTCTCATTGTTACCCATAGGGGTATCTGCAGCTCTTTTTGACATTTTCACAGTAAAATTAAACACAAAGTCAACAATGAACACAAAATATCAGCGAACAGCAAATGCACGTGTAACCAGTATGAGCGCTGAGCCACAAATGACGTCTGGCGGCCTCTGCTAGTGCTGCCACGTCACACCTGAGTGACGTCAGCTGTTGGCGAAAAAAACTTCGGTTTTTGGAGCTTTTTGGATTTCAGAATGTGCACCTGTATTAGGTGTTGGGGAGAGGTGGAGATTGGTTTAGAGAAGGAGACTCCTGAAAAGCAACCAATAATGCCACCACTTTCGAAGTAAAATAAAAGGACAAGGTGGTGATGGAGGGGGTATAAAAAAAAAGGAAAAAAAAGACCCTGGAACTCCCAGCACAACTCAGTAAAACTGGTTAGGATGAAATAGAAGAAATAGTTCAAAGTAGTTTTACAAATTCTCTCAAAAAGCCAAAGAGAAAATAATGGGGGAGATTCCAAGAGCATAATTCACAACTCTATTACCAAGACAGGAAAATACAATATTCGTGGCTACCAGGGAGTGCAGAAAACAGATTGTAGAGGTGTTGGGAGAGAAATATGTCTTTGATGGTCCAGTTTATGGGCTTGTATGCACAGTATTATTATTAGGTGAATCACTGGCCACAGAAGGAATGAAGTGGTCATAGTCTCAGCAATATGAAGGACCTTCTTCAAACCGCCCCCCCCCCCACCCTGCAAGGGGAGTAAATGCAAGGTTAGCATAACTAACTAACAGAACAACTTGAGAAAAATGTTTCCGAAGTCCATACACGCACAGCAACTTAGAAAGCTGGAAGGTGCAGATCGAGTTCTGCTACTCAGAAAATACTTCTTTAGTGCTTGCCAAAAAATTCAGTTTTATAAACTTAACATTTAAAAAAAAAACTGCTCTCATCAAGTCACGAAACTGACAAAGTTGGGAGTTCAGCATTCAGGTATAACAATTTAAAGCTATATGATAATACATTTTACAGTTTGTAATTACACAAACTCAAATTGACCCTCTGGAAAACAAAATGAATTTAACAGTACTCCTTTCCTCTGCATTTAGAACATAAAAAACTACAGCATCAATACAGGCCCTTCGGCTCACAATGCTGCACTGAACATGTACTTACTTTAGAAATTACCCAGGGTTACCCACAGCCCTCTATTTCTTTAGTTAAAATCCAAGACACTAACTATACTGAATGAAAAAAGTTCCAACAAATACTTACTAACCTAGACATAACAGATGTGAAATTTGGCTCCATGGCACATTCAAATAATTGCTAACAACAATCAAACTGGTCCTGATGTGGCACCCAACTGTGCATATTTCTGCTTCTAGTTGCACTGGATGCCATACTGAAGAGCGCATTCATCCATGTGCAACAACACCTGCAAGAAAGAGGCAGAGCACACAACTCACCAGATAGGTGCACAAATCAGATGCTGTCATCTTGGAACACAATACTTCCACTAAATCTCCACAAACCTACAATGCCTCTAGATGCATTCATCATCTCCAGCAATTCTATTCAAAAGGGAATTCATTACTAATCGGCTAATTTTTAATCAGTTTTTCTTGTGTATCTATTTTTGGCTGCAATCAGCCAATAAAAGGAGAAAAAAAAAAGCAGATGAATAGAATTATAATGTGTGGGAGTGGCAGTGGGACATCAGTGAATCACAAGAGATTGTATTGCATCTTCCCTCATTGCACAAAGGACCATTTACAGGGATGTTTGTGAAACAAGGGAAAGTGAACCATGTTTATCTTACTGTCCCTGCTGTGAGACCGTTGCAAATACTACCTCCTCCATGTGAGCATGAAGCAGCTGCATAAGCTGCCTGCAATTATCCACCACCTTGTCCTGCAAGAGAGGAGGAAAATATTAGTAAGCAGTAAAGCCATTTGCAAAACAGCTTTACGCGAGGTGTACATCATGCTCTCTGCAAGACGCTGCTCAAGCTTGCAGCAGTGCATAGTGCGCAAGGCTGTACTAGGATATGTAACTGCTAAGTTCAAGTCTCATTTGATAAGGATTGCCAAGTAAATTTGCAAGGTGGATATATGATGCATGGGACACAGCAGTAACCAACACTGGTAGTGCAGTCTGTGCAATTATAGCATGTGAAGATTCATTCATTCGCTTTGTGTATGCCTGCAAAGTCAGTTCTCTTAAGTATTTGGGACTTGATGTCCAGTTATATTGAACTACATTTTGCAATTATTTCTCTGAAATCTTTTGTTCCCTGTAGGTGTTCCACTGAATATGCATCACCTCAGACCAAGCTTCCAGTCAGGAGTACACATAACATAGAGTTAGCTCTCTTCCAAGTTGTTACACTTTTCAGTTCAATTCAAATTCCATGACAACCTGCACCACCTATTCCTGTAACATTACATTTGAGGTTCAAGTTGGTTTTAAGTAATGCAAAGCATTTTTATGTAATGCAAACCACTCATGAGTATTGGGATTAAACAGGGAACCACTCAGGTTGAAAAGATAGACTCCAGATTTCCTGTTGTCTCAAGTATATTTATATGGACATTCCTCGTCCTCTGTACAGAAGTTACTCCATCAGAATGTTTAATCAAGTCCTTGAGTGAAATGTTTGTTATCCCACCCTCTAAGGAGTTAAAAGAACTACTCTCTCCATGTGGTCAAGTTGCACTCCCTGCTACATAGTAAATGCCAAAAGAAGATCCCATTGCTAAACTACCCTGTACAAGACAAAATACCAGGATAAACCTAGTAGACAAACTGAAAATTGTTGACATACAACACTTGTTTTCCCCTTCTCCTGCACTGCCAACGTGTACTAGTCTTATTTCAGACTTACAGTGAAGGAAGAGTTGATGGGGAGGGCTATCCTGATGTTCTAAAGCAGAAGAGACCATGGACAGGGGCACTACGGGATCTGGGAAATTAAATGAACACACAGCATTCCTCAATGATTACCAAACTCTTCTCTGAACATTTATGGCCAGAGACACAACTTGGCTCCCCTTCAAAATGCTTATGCACACTTTGGCCTTGGCCTGAAAGAGAGAAAAATGTTAAGAACATTGCAAAAGTATCCATGATTTTTTACCCGTGAGTGCACTAAAAAATAAACTTTTTACATCATTGTAACTTCTTCGGACATCACTCTGAATGCTTTATTTCACCAGTATTCACTTCCACTCTCAGCAGCCTTCTTGATCCCCAAAACTATTGTACTTCTTGCAAAGGTCTACTAAAGTTCTCCAAATCTGTATTGAGGAAATATTTTATATACATGTGTGAGCTGCCACAGTTACTCTGGTGTTCCCCAAGTTCCATGACTCCCCAACAGTCAAAAGATTTGGTGATCCCCTGACTGAGATGCAGCTGTGTGGTCACTAATGCAAAAGCACAGGCACTCAGAAGAGATATAATTAAGTTTCCAAGTGTAGAATGTTTGCACATGATCAGTCTGGCAAATTCGTGCATGAATGCTGACATCTCCATCACCACAGGGGCACCACAAGGCTGTGAGCTTAGCCCCCTGCTCTACTTATGACTGTGAGGCTAAACACGGTTTCAATGCCATATTTAAACTTGCTGACACAACTGCTGTTGGCTGAAACAAACATGGTGACAAATCAGCATATAGGAGGAGATGAAAATCTGGCTGGGTGGTGTCATAACAACAGCAACCTGTCACTCAGTGTCAGCAAGACCATTAGTGACATCAGGAGAAGGAAACCAGAGATCCTTGAGCCAGTCTTCATTGGGGGATCAGAGGTGGAGAGGGTCAGCAACTTTAAATTCCTCTGTGTTATCATTTCAGAGGATCTGTCCTGGGTCTAGCATGCAAATCCCAGCATGAAGAAAACACTCCTACTCCAAGCAGTTTGCGAAGATTTGGCATGACATCTAAAACTCTGACAAATTTATACAGGTGTTCAGTGGAGGGTATATTGACTGGCTGCATCCTGGCCTAGTATGCTAACACCAAATTCCTTGAACAGAAAATCTTACAAGTAGTGGACACAGCCCAGTCCATCACAGGTGAAACCTCCCCACCTTTTAGCACATCTGCAAGGAGTGTTGTTGCAGAAAAGCAGCATCCATCAAAGACCCCCACCATCCAGGCCATGTTCTCTTCTTGCTGCTGCCATCAGGAAGGTGATATAGGAGCCACAGGACTCACACCACCAGGCTCAGGAACCATTATTACCCCTCAAACATCTTGATATTTATTGCTAATTTGTTATTATTTCACTTTCTTTTCTCATTTTGTATCTGCAGTTTGTTGTCGTCATGTTGGGGGTGGTCTTTCTATCATATTTCTTGTATTTACCATAAATGCCTGCAAGAAAATGAATCTCAGAGTTGTATCTGGTGACATACATGTATGTCGATAATAAATTTACTTTGGACTTTGAATGTTTCCTGGAAAGGGTGCCTGTTATCCATATATTTGTCAACATTTGAGAGAGGAATCTCTCAATGCTGAAGAACCTCACTCAGGACAGAAAAGAAACCAAATGTGGCAGTTCCACAGAAGGTCAGAGATGGAGAAGGATTGCAGGGCAAGAGTCAATAGACTATGATGGATTAAAGAACTCAACATTCTATATGGGGCAATAACTAAGAAGAATGAAAGGTGAGAAGCAACAACAAGCGAGGAGCTAGCAGTCACAAAGCGGGCATGCAGATCCAGCAAACGGTAAAGAAGGTACTATATGTTGGTCTTCACTGCAAGAGGTTTTGAGTACAGATGCAAAGATTACCATTGTACAGAGTCTTGGTGAGAACACACCTGAACTGCTCTATGCCATTTTAGTTTCTTTACCCAAGAAAGGAGATATCTATCATAGAGGGACAACAGCTCACCAGATTCCCAAGACAGCAGACCACTGTATAAGGAGAAATTGGTTTGGCTCGATCTGCATTTGCTAAAGTTCAGAATGACAGGCGATACCACTGAAACACAAAATTCTATCAGGGCTTCACAAACTGGATTTAAGTTTTTCTTTTTCACCTGGTTGGGAGTCTAAAACCAGGAGTCACAATCTCAGGACATAGGGAAAGGCATTTACAATTGAGAAAAGAGGAAAAACTTCTCCCTACAGAATAGGAAACTTGTGGAACTCTCTGGCACACAGGCCAAGTTGCTGAATATATTTCAGAAGATTGATAGATTTCTAAACACCAAAAGGTATTTAGAGGTACGGGGAAAGAGAGCAGGAAAATGGAATCGAGACAAGGGGGTCAACCGTGACTCTGCTGACTGATAGAACATGCTTATAAGGGCCAATGGCTCATTTCTGCTCTTAATCTAAGCTTTTATGTTAAAATATTTCACTGACTCATTGATACAGAAATATAGCATGGGTTAAGAAGCTGAGTTAAATAACTGTGTTGAGTGAAGACAGATTTGAGGCAAAAGGGAATTTCCTTCAAGTACCAATGAGGGGGTAGAATTACAAAATTGTTATGGTGTGTAATGTAGCATTCAACCCATTGAAACTCTGCTGACTCCAAGCAAGCAGTGTGCATGGTTCTGGTCCCTACACCATAGGAGGGATGTGAAATGAACCGGAGGTAATTACAGAGATTGAGGTGAAGGAACCCTTAGGGGACAGTGATCATAACATGATTGAGTTCACTGTGACATTTGAAAAAGAGAAGCCGAAATCTGATGTGTCGGTATTTCAGTGGAGTAAAGGAAATTACAGTGGCATGAGAGAGGAACTGGCCAAAGTTGACTGGAAGGGAACACTGGCGGGAAAGACGGCAGAGCAGCAGTGGCTGGAGTTTATGCGAGAAGTGAGGAAGGTGCAACACAGGTATATTCCAGAAAAGAAAACATTTTCGAATGGAAAAAGGATGCAATCGTGGTTGACAAGAGAAGTCAAAGCCAAAGTTAAAGCAAAGGAGAGAGCATACATTAGTGGGAAGACAGGATTGGGAAGTTTTTAAAACCTTACAAAAGGAAACTAAGAATTCATTAAGAGGGGAAAGATTAACTATGAAAGGAAGCTGGCAAATAATATCAAAGAGGATACTAAAAGCTTTTTCAAGTATATAAAGAGTAAAAGACAGGTGAGAGTAGATATAGGACCGATGGAAAATGATGCTGGAGAAATTGTACTGGGAGATAAGGAGATGGCAGAGGAACTGAATGAGTATTTTGCATCAGTCTTCACTGAGAAAGACATCTGCAGTATACCGGACACTCAAGGGTGGCAGGGAAGAGAAGTGTGCGCAGTCACGATTACGACAGAGAAAGTACTCAGGAAGCTGAATAGTCTAAAGGTAGATAAATCTCCTGGACCAGATGGAATGCACCCTCGTGTTCTGAAGGAAGTAGCTGTGGAGATTGCGGAGGCATTAGCGACGATCTTTCAAAAGTCGATAGATTCTGGCATGGTTCCAGAGGACTGGAAGATTGCAAATGTCACTCCGCTATTTAAGAAGGGGGCAAGGAAGCAAAAGGGAAACTATAGACCTGTTAGCTTGACATCGATGGTTGGGAAGTTGTTGGAGTCGATTGTCAAGGGTGAGCTTACAGAGTACCTGGAGGCATATGACAAGATAGGCAGAACTCAGCATGGATTCCTTAAAGGAAAATCCTGCCTGACAAACCTATTACAATTTTTTGAGGAAATTACCAGTAGGCTAGACAAGGGAGATGCAGTGGATGTTGTATATTTGGATTTTCAGAAGGCCTTTGACAAGGTGCCACACATGAGGCTGCTAAACAAGAGCCCATGGAATACGGGAAAGTTACATACGTGGATAGAGCGTTGGCTGATTGGCAGGAAACAGAGAGTGGGAATAAAAAGATCCTATTCTGGTTGGCTGCCGGTTACCAGTGGTGTTCCACAGGGGTCCGTGTTGGGGCCGCTTCTTTTTACATTGTACATCAACAATTTGGATTATGGAATAGATGGCTTTGTGGCTAAGTTTGCTGACGATACGAAGATAGGTGGAGGGGCCGGTAGCGCTGAGGAAACGGAGAGTCTGCAGAGAGACTTGGATAGATTGGAAGAATGGGCAGAGAAGTGGCAAATGAAGTACAATGTTGGAAAGTGTATGCTTATGCACTTTGGCAGAAGTAATAAACGGCAGACTATTATTTAAATGGGGAAAGAATTAAAAAATTCTGAGATGCAACGGGACTTGGGAGTCCTCGTACAGGATACCCTTAAGGTTAACCTCCAGGTTGAGTCGGTAGTGAAGGCGGCGAATGCAATGTTGGCATTCATTTCTAGAGGGATAGCGTATAGCAGCAGGGATGTGATGTTGAGGCTCTATAAGGCGCTGGTGAGACCTCACTTGGAGTACTGTGGGCAGTTTTGGTCTCCTTATTTAAGAAAGGATGTGCTGACCTGGAGAGGGTACAGAGAAGATTCACTAGAATGATTCCAGGAATGAGAGGGTTAACATATGAGGAACACTTGTCCGCTCTTGGATTGTATTCCTTGGAGTTTCGAAGAATGGGGGGAGACCTCATAGAAACATTTCGAATGTTGAAAGGCATGGACAGAGTGGATATGGCAAAGTTGTTTCCCATGATGGGGGAGTCTAGTACGAGAGGGCATGACTTAAGGATTGAAGGGCGCCCATTCAGAACAGAAATGCAAAGAAATTTTTTTAGCCAGAGGGTGGTGAATCTATTGAATTTGTTGCCACAGGCAGCAGTGCAGGCCAAGTCATTGGGTGTATGTAAGGCAGAGACTGATAGGTATCTGAGTAACCAGGGCATCAAAGGTTATGGTGAAAAGGCAGGGGAGTGGGACTAAATGGAAGAATGGATCAGCTCATGATAAAATGGCGGAGCAGACTCGATGGGCCGAATGGCCGACTTCTGCTCCTTTGTCTTATGGTGATTAAGCTAGAAAACATTTACAAGGACGTTGTCAGGATTGGAGGGCTTGACTAATGGAGGGGCTGGTTAAGCTTGCATTATTTTCCCTGAAGTAAAGGACGACCTGAAATATAACATTATCGGGGTCTTGGATAACATGGGCCATCAGGGTAGTGGAGTCTAAAATTAGAGAGCATAGCTTTAACAAGAGGGCAAGTGTTAAAGGAGACCTCATCTGCACGATTTCCTACACAGAGGATAGTAGGTATATTCAATGAGCTGCAAGAGGAATGGCATAGGTGGGAATGATCGCAATACTCAAAAGACATTTGGATAGGCAGATGGATAGAAACAGTTTAGAGCAAGGATTCCCAACCTGGGGGTCCACCGAATCCTTGCTTAATGGTATTGGTCCATGGCAGAAAACAAATTAGGAACTTTAAATACAGGCAAATGGGAGCAGCTCATTTAGACACATTCATCAGTACAGACGTTTTGGGCTGAAATACCTTTTTCTGTGATGTACAACTGTGAAACTGAATCTACACCAGTTACATTTCTCCAACCACGCCCCCCCCCCCCCCACCAAACTCCATCTCCCCACTCACCTGGCCCTCTCCTCCTTGGTCTTGTCAATAACTATCTAGTTGGCCTTTCGACATAGCAATTAAATTTGGTTCCAAATCATTACTATAGCCTGTATAAAAGTTCTTCAGAACATCCTATTTGTAGTTTTCCTCCTTGACCTCCATCCTAGATTTTCAAATGTTCACCATCAAAATGTGTGAGGAGAATCTCAGCCTCCCTATTTTAATCAGCACAAGGGTTTAGGCTCTATTTCAAATCCCTTATCCTTGGAAACTTTTCTTACAAATCTCTTCTACACACCACGAGGGCTTCTATTCCCATCCTGAAATCTGACCAGATTTGGATGCAATAATATACTTCTGCCTAATCAATGCTGCATGCATTTACGATACAACATCCTTGCTTTATTAATAATTTACTGTCCCAATTTATAATAATTTACTGTCTCAATTTATGAATTCTGGAATCTCAAATGCCAACCATACTCTCAACATTTAGGGGAGATAAATATTTTAAGTCTACATTCAATGGAGTTCAGAAGAATAAGGGGTGACCGTAAACACAGAAGATCCTAAGGGGGCTTGACAGGTTAGATATTAAGGCATTTTCTTGAGTGGGGAAGTCCCAAGAGTTCAGCTTTTCTTGTAGTTATTATGTACAGTGGATTCCGGTTAACTGGGCCAACTGTCTATTCGGGACTTAATTGGGACAGGAGAATTTTGTGAACAGTTCCTAACTAGTATCAGCTGCATGCACTTTTGTGGTCATTAGGCACCACACCGTGCTTCGAGAGAACAGTTTTTAAATTGCATCAGTTGTGTGTGCTGCTGTTCAAAAAGCAGAGATTTTTGTCACTGGTTGTTGGCAAAATTAAGGCAGGCAATTCAGAACTATCTGGCTTGCTGTGAATTCAAGGAGAGGCCAGAAACAGCCAGGAGTGATGAAATGATTTCACTAGTTCAACAAATTAGGAACTACGGAGAAGGAGAAGTTGAAGGTAACGACAATCATCTTGAATGTTATGGTGAAAATGAAGACTTGCAGGATGCAATCGTCAAAAGCATTGTATGAAAGCATCCATTGTCTGCACTGTGTTAGTGCTGATTTTGTTCAATTACAGCCAGAAGAACACAACAGCATTTATTGTAAGAATAACTATTAAGCACTAATACAGTTTTATGGTACTGTAGTAGTGGTAATGTTTTGATTCGTTCTGTATTTCACTTAAATACATACGTTGTTACTCAATTAAACAGTAGATCGACTTTTTAAAACATACTTGTTTAACCATTTCCATGAAACTTTGGCTAATTGGGGCAACAGCTTAATTGGGCCGGCTGAAATTCACTGGTCCTGATGCGTTCCAATTAACTAGACTCTACTGGACATAGAACAAATTCTTGTAGAGGGTGGTGAGCAGAGGGTCTTCAACCCTCCTCCTCGTCCTGGACACCCCAATCTGGTCTTCTGCCTGCTCTGGATCATCTCATTGCCAATCGCCGACAGGACGTCAACCGTCTTGACTTCATCACTCCTCTCTCCAACTCCAACCTCACTGCTTCCGAACACTCTGCTCTCCACTCTCTGTAATAATCCTAACCTCACCATCAAACACACAGATTTTTTTTGGGGGGCGGTGGGGAGGTTGCTGTACGAATCTAGTGGATTGACCTCTACCTTGCTGAGGCCCAGCAACAATTGTCAGACACCTCCTCTTAACTACCCCTTGAACAAGATCACACTAAGGAGCACTAGGCCATTGTCTCCCACACCATCACTGACCTTATTAACTCTGGGGATCTCCCACCCACTGCCACCAACCTCATAGTTCCCACACCCCACACCTCCCATTTCTACCTACTATCCACAACCCTGCCTGTCCAAGCAGACCCATTATTTCTGCTTGTTTCTGCCCCAATGAACTCATAACTGCATACCTCAAATTTACCTGGTCCATTTCCAACACTTCCCTCCCCTTCATCGATCTCTCTGCATCTCTGGAGGCAGCTTATCTACTGATCTCTATTATAAACCCACTGACTCTCAGAGCTACCTAGACTATACCTCTTCACACCCCATTACTTGCAAAAAGGCCAACCCTTCTCTCAATTTAAAAACGCAAACAACAGGAATTCTGCAGATGCTGGAAATTCAAGCAACACACATAAAAGTTGCTGGTGAACACAGCAGGCCAGGCAGCATCTCTAGGAAGAGGTGCTGCCTGACCTGCTGCATTCACCAGCAACTTTTATGTGTGTTGCCTTCTCTCAATTTCTCTGTTTCCACTTCATCTGCTCTCAAGATAAGGGTTGTTATTCCAGAACAAAGGAGATGTTGTCCTTCTTCAAAGAAAGGCGTTTCCCTTCCTCCATCATCAACGCTGCCTTCAACCACATCTCTTACATTTCAGGCATCCTGCCATCACCCCATCCTCCCACCACCCCACCAGAGATAGGGTTCCTCCTGTCTTCCCCTACCACTCCACCAGCCTCCATGTCCAGCACATAATTCACCGTAACTTCCACCATTTCCAATGGGATACCACCACCAAACACATCTTTCCCTTCTCCCCCACTTCCTGCTTTCTGCAGAGATCGTTCCCTACATGACTCCCTTGTCCACTCTTCCCACCCCACTGATCTCCCTCCTGGCACCTATCCTTGCAAGCAGAACAAGTGCTACACCTGGCACTACACCTCCTCCTTCACTACATTTCAGGGCCACAAACAGTTACCCAGGTGAGACAACGCTTCACTTACAAGTCTTTTGGTGTCATCTACTGTATCCAGTGATCCCAGCATGGCCTCCTGTATAATCAGTGAGACCCGATATAGATTGGAAAACCACTTCACCGAGCACCTACACTCCATCTGCCAGAAAAAGCGGGGTCTACCAGTGGCCACCCATTTTAATTCTATTTTGCATTCTGACATGTCAGTCCATGGCCTCCTCTACTGCCACGATGAGGCCACACTCAGGGTGGAGGAGCAATACCTTGTACCCAGGCTACCTGGGTAGCCTCCAACTTGAAGGTATGAATATTGATTTCTCAAACTCCCAGTAATGCCCTGCCCTCTCTCCTTTACCATTCCCTTTCCCCCCTCTCCCCTTATCTGTCCATCACCTCTCTACTGCTCCTCCCCTTTCTCCAGCCCTGTATCTCTTTCACCAATCAACCTCCCAACTCTTTACTTCACCTCTTCTCCCCACCCAGTTTCACCTATCACCTTGTGTTTTCTCCCTCCCCTCCCCCCAGCTTCTAACTCTGACTCCACATCATTTTTTTCTCTCCAGTCCTGACAAAGGGTTTGGCCTGAAATACAGGCTGTACCCTTTTCCATAGATGCTGCCTGGGCTGCTGAGTTCCTACAGCATTTTGTGTGTGTGTGTTGTGTGTCAAGATGGAATTCTCAGCTTGGAAGCTGGATCAATACAAGTATTTGAAATGGAGGTGAAAAAATATTTGACTAATCGGGGAAGAGAGGCATAGAAAGGAAAACCACAGAAAAGGAGTTGATGCCGACAAAGATCGGCCATGAATCACATTAAATGGCAGAGAATGCTCGAGGGCTCTGAAGGCCTACACCTACTCCTATTTTCTTGCATTTCTTATGGATGCATAGCCCAGAATGAGTTTTGTATTTTACATATGGAATGAATACAATTAGTTTAAAGTATTCCACTGAGTATTTCAATACTGGTGTGCCTTCAGACACTCAAACCGCAAAAGGTGACCTGCCATAATGAAGGGTTAAGGAACAAACTCTTTCACTCTATTAGGGAGAATTTAAATGGATCAGTTTAATTAATCAAAATGAAGACAAAAGGATTATTCGCATTGGCTGGTAAAGTGGTAGCAAGGAGTGATAGAGCAAGGATTATTACAAACTTCAGGAAAGAGGGAGGGTCAGTGAAGTGGAAAAAATTGGTATATTTTAGCACAAGTGGCAATTGTTACATGAGGCACAAATCTTAAAAGGAATTGGCTAGGAATTTGATGGTGTTACTGGATAGCAAAAGACAAGAATAGATGGATAACAGCCCCAATTATAACAGCAAATGATAGGATAATCTTGATCAAGCAAATTATGTCTTGTGCTCTTTTTGCTATTTTCTGCCTGCTGCCAGAATCATATTTAAAACAGTAGTTTTAAAAAGTCATGGCATTATCTAAACAATGATGGGTGTGGGGAAAGAGGGGGCGGTGCAGGAGTGCTTGTTGTCTTTGCCAATAATTACACCTTAACTCTGAGAAAAGTCTCAGGCTTGTTTCACGTAACTGATAGTGAACTTCTTCACTCTATTTCCATTAAAGTATTTGGTCGAAACACAGCCAATCTCAGATTCAAAAACAATTCATTTTCTATTTACAGAAGAAACCAAAAACTTCTAAAACCAACATGGGCATGTTTTGCTGTTTCTAGGAGTACTGCATACAGTTCTGGTCTCCTTACTTGAGGAAGGACATACTGGCTTTGGAGGCAGTGCAGAGGAGGTTCACCGGGTTGATTCCAGAGATGAGGGTTAGACAATGAGGAGAGATCGAGTTGCCTGGGACTGTACTTGCTAGAGTTCAGAAGAATGACAGGAGATCTTAGAGAAACAAATAAAATTATGAAAGGGGTAGATAAGATAGAGGCAGGAAAGTTGTTTCCACTGGTAGGTGAGACTAGAACTAGGGGACATTGCCTCAAATTTCAGGGGAGTAGATTTAAGATGGAGATGAGGAGGAACTGCTTTTCCCATAGGGTGGTGAATCTGTGAAATTCTCTGCCCAACGAAGCAGTGGAAGCTACCTCAGTAAATATACTTAAAACAAGGTTGGATAGGTTTTTGCACAGTAAGGGAATTAAGGGTTATGGGGGGAAAAAGGCAGGTAAGTAGAGATGAGCCATGATCTTATTGAATGGCGGAGCAGGCTCGACAGGCCAGATGGCCTACTCCTGCTCCTATTCCTTATGTTCTTGCATTGTTCTGCTGAACACTGTGGGCATGTTATGCACGTTGCTGCCAGAAAGTGTGGCATTACTTGCTGGGTGCACTCAGCACATTGGTGTTGATTGTTAATGCAAATGACCCATTTCACTCTGTTTCAATGTACATGTGATGAATAACTGAATCTGACGTTTTCCTCCACATTTTCACTCAAGTGTCCAAGACCTTTGTTTTGAGCTAATGATTTCAATGATCAAAATGACTTCATTCTGCCCATACTCAACTCCCCTTATTGTCCTAAAAACTTTGATTAAAAAAAAACACTTCCAGCAACCCCAGCTCTCTTTGAAATTCCACAGAATATGGATCTATTTTGTCATGTCTTTAATTTAACCCATGGGGCCATGATGGCATTCCGGTTATAGTAACTTAACTTCAAATCTTAACACTACAGTTACCTTGACAAGGTTCAGAATTCCATGGATTTATTTTCTGAACCAATTTTGGTATTTTAATGTCCTGTGTACAGCCAAGCAACTGCATCAAGACTTTCACCCTTTGAAAAGGTACTATCTCAGTTTTAGATCCAAAATAAGTTACCTCTCATATGACCAAATTGAAGCCCACAAATTTAATTGATAGAGGGGAATCTTTCCAGTTCCAGGTGTTCCTTGGGACGCTATTCTACTCCAACATTGCTGTGCTTCTTCAAGATCGCCTCTCCTTGACAAAGCTAGAAGTGATGCACAATTGCTCAGTTCATTTCAGATCACTAAAAAATAACATGCAAACGCAACAAAACTGGAACAACATTAAAGCATGAGGAGACAAGGAGCCAGGGTAAAATTACACCACACAAGTACCAGGCAACAAATTTCTTCTTGACAGTCAATAACATTAACAATAAAATCATTAAAACTTTACAAGAGGAGATTTTCACTTGGTCTATCATGACAGCTAATCAAAGAGTTACCAAAGAAACCCACATTGAGTGTTCCCTGATGAATCTGCACCTCGCTTGAAGTGCATAGTCATAAACGTGAGAAGTCTGCTCGCACTGGAAATCCAAAGCAACACACACAAAATGCTGGAGGAAATCAGCAGGTCAGGCAGCATCTATGGAAATGAATAAACAGTTGTGTTTCAGGCTGAGACCCTTCTTCAGAACTAGGAAGGAAGGGGGAAGATACCAGAATAAAAATGGTGGGGGAGGGAAAGAAGCTGGCTGGAAGGCTATAGGTGAAGTTGGTTGGGTGGGTGGGAAAGGTCAAGGGCTGGAGAAGAAAGAATCTGAGAGGAGAGGAGTGTGGACCACAGGCGAAAGGGAAGGAGGGGACCCAGGGGGGAAATAAAAGGCAGGTCAGAAGTTGTAAGAGGTCAGAGTGGGGAATAGGCAGGGAGGGGGAAATTTGTTTATATAAAAATGTATAATGTCTGTTATTGGAATTGGTTCTAATTTGACTGAAATTTAACTGGCCTGGAACTAGCCCACAAGACATACTGAGGTTATTGTTTTCTCTCTTAAGACAGACCCATCACACATTCACACAGCATCAACATCTTCAGGATCACCACTGACCAGAAATACAATTGGACAAGCCATAAATAACATTACTACAAGAGCAGTTCAGAGTCTGGAATTTTTTTGGCATGTGACTCATTTCCCAAACCTTTCTACCATTGACCACAGACAGTTCAGGAACATGATAGGACACACTCAAATAATCCACTTGCTTGGATGAACATTACCACAATACTCAAGATGTCAGGTGTTATTCTTGTAAAAGTCAAACTGCTTAAACAGCAGTCTATATCTTCGTCATTCACCTTCTCCACTACCGGGGTACTGTTTCTGCTGTGCACATTATTCAAACTGCACACCGTAAACTTAAAGTTTCTTTGAAATAATTTGACTCACCCATAAACAATGTATGGACAGAATTATCACTCACATTACCAGATTGAAACTATTGTCTTACTCTTTTATCACTGGGTTAAAATCCTGCAAGTACTAATTCAGCAATAACATGGGAGTACTGTGGCTAGAAGGACTACAGCTGTCCAATATGACAGCCCATCACCACTTTCTCAAGGGCAATTATGGTTTGGCAATAAATGCCAGCTTTTACAGCAACCCTCTCATACAGCACAACAAACATTTCCTCTGGAACAGTATCAGCATGCTCCCTTCTACAAATCCTTATTATCCCTCTCTGACTAGCTGACAATTCACAGTTTTGGACACTATTCCACTATCTAATAGAATGTTAAACCAACTGGTCAATACTACATTTTGCACGGCACACTTTGTATAATGGAATAAAAGCCACCTGCAATTTCCCCGTCTAATAGGAATGGTTCCCAGTTTTGAACTCCAATATTATGGTTCTAAAATCGTACCTGCTCTTAAAAATCATGGACTTGTCTGTTTATAATGGTCCTATTTCTCACTTTCATTTTGCTTATGTGCTGTAGATTTACAACTCCAAGTTTATTAATTATGTCATCTTCCTCCATCACAAAGAATACATTCAGCGTTGTGGCCTTTGCCTGATGTACAGCATCATTTTCTATTTACGGTCCTGCATTGGTCAGGCACAGTGGACAGAGCAGACTGAGAAAGCAGTGCTACAGCTAGCACAAATATCAGTTTTCAGGCAAGTGGTGATTGCTGCAATTATACTTTAGTACAACATTGCACCAAAAAAAGTGTTGAGACTTTCCAAATCCCAACTATGCGTATGGGGTCAACAGAATGAAACACTACACACTCAGTAGCCACTCTATCAGGTAGCTCCTGTACCTAATAAAGTGGCTACTGAGTGTGCTCCTGGTCTTATGCTGCTGTAGCCCATTCACGTCAGGTTTGGCATGTCGTGCCTTCACTGATGCTCTTCTGCACAGCACTGTTGTAACACAAAGTTATTTTGAGTTACTGTCGCCTTCCTGTTGGTTTGCATCAATCTGGCCATTCTCCTTTGACTTCTCTCATTAACAAGATGTTTCTGCCACAGAACTGCCGCTCACATTATTTTAATATTTCTTTTTGCTTTTGGCTCCATTCTCTGTAAACTCTAGAGATCATCACGTGTGAAAACCTCAGGAGATCAGCAGTTTCTGAGATACTCAAACCACCCCCTCTGGCACCAACAATCATTCCAAGGTCAAAGTCACTTCGATTACATTTCTTCCCCATTCTGATGTTTGGTCTGAACAACAACCGCATATTTTTATGCACTGAGTTGCTGCCACATGACTGGCAGATTAGATATATGCAATAATGAGCAGGTGTGCAGGTATACCTGATAATTCTGTATACTCAGTAGCCATTTTAACAAATATTATATCAATCTAAAACAAAGCAAGAAAGTGTAGAAGACTTAAAATTCCAAGCTACCTACTATCTGCATTATGAGCAAGCAGTTTCAATAGTTAGATATATAGATGCACCGAAGAGCGCAGAACAGGACGAGGCCCCTTGGCCCATATATTCGCGCTAACAAGGATGGCAAATCAAATCTAGCCCATCTGCTTGGCTTGACCCAGACTATGCTCATTTTGGCTCAGTGGAACAGAGAGAAAGCATGCAGAAATACAACATTCACATCCAGAAGATACTGCAGCCATCCTCATCCATCCCAGTCTCCCAAACACTTACAGGATGCCCATAGGTAGGGTGCTTGTAACCTGGGAAGAACCTGCAATTGTTTCTCGTACATCAGCACCAGTGATTACCAGTTCCACTAATAACCATGTGAGCCAAGAATCTCCAATAGGCTCCCACCTTAACTATATTCATTTGAATGCTCATTTGTACAACAATTAAATTTTAAACATGAGAAAGTCTGCAGATGCTGGAAATCCAAAGCAACACTCACAAAAATGCTGGAGGAACTCAGCAGGGCAGGCAGCATCTATGGAAATTAATAAACAGTCGACATTTCGGGTGGAGACCCTTCTTCAGGACTAAAGAAGGGGGAAAGCACTAGAATAAAAAGGCGGGGGGGGGGAGAGAAGAAGAGGGGAAGGACACTAGCTGGAAGTGCATTTGCCCATCCATCTCACACCATAAGTATACTCATTTGAACTCTCATTCATACAACAGTTAAAGTTGCCCATCCATTTCCCACCATTGTTGCAGCATTTCATTGGCAAGATGACAGATCAGTGATCTGCTCCAGGCTATTGCGAAACAACTTCAACTCTAAATACCTGGCTGGGAATAAAAGAATCACTCAGTATCCAAGAGCCTGCCTGCACCTATCCCTTCCACCGCCCTCCCACCTAACAAGGGAACTGCACCCCACCCCCCACAACTACCACGGAATTAAAACACAAAGCCCCTTCTTCAAAGCAGACAAGTTTCAAGTCTCTGTACAGCAGATTTAAACATGTTTCACAATAAGCAAACAATTCTTATCTTTTTCTGTCAACATCAGTAAAGAAAACTGTGCTGGTCATGGCTACCGATATAGAACAGCTGCCAGCCCGAAGTGACGCAATAACTCTAACAGCTCCATTAGGAAAAGCAGGGTGCCGCTGAAAAAGCATTTCCTAATCTATGCACACCACTTTAAAGACTACTTAAATACACTTCAGCATTATTAAATGCCTATACTATTAAATGTCAATACTATTAAATGGGCAAGGGTCTGGCAGATGGAGTACAATGTTAGGAAATGCGAGATCATCCACTTTGGAAGGAAAACAATGGAAAATCAGATTATTTAAATGACAGAAAATTGTAGCATGCTGCTGTGCAGAGGGACTTGGGAGTGCTTGTGCATGAATCACAAAAGGTTGGTTCGCAGGTGCCGCAGACTATCAAGAAGGCAAATGGAATGTTGGCTGGAGGGATTGAGTTTAAGAGCAGGGAAGTTCTGCTACAACTCTACAGGGTACTGGTGAGGTCGTATCTGGAGTACTGCGTGCAGTTCCAGTCTCCTTACTAGAGGAAGGATATACTGGCTTTGGAGGCAGTGCAGTGCAGTGCAGAGGAGGTTCAGCAGGTTGATTCCAGAGATGAGGGGGTTAGACTACGAGGAGAGATTGAGTCGCCTGGGACTGTACTCACTGGAATTCAGAAGGACGAGAGATCTTATAGAAACATAAAATTATGAAAGGGATAGAGGCGGACAAGATAGAGGCAGGGAAGTTGTTTCCATTGGTAGGTGAAACTAGAACTAGGGAACATAGCCTTAAGCTTCAGGGGAGTAGATTTCGGTCAGAGATGAGGGGGAACTGCTTTTCCCAGAGAGTGGTAAATCTGTGGAATTCTCTGCCCAATGAAGCAGTGGGCGCTACCTCAATAAATATACTTAAGACAAGGTTGGATAGATTTTTTGCGTAGTAGGGGAATTAAGGATTATGGGGAAAAGGCAGGTGGGTGGAGATGAGTCCGTGGCCAGATTAGCCATGATCTTATTGAATGGTGGAGCAGACTCGACAGGCCAGATAGCCTACTCGTGCTCCTATTTCTTATGTTGTTACGTAGCAAAGAACATAAAATCCAAGTTGCAGTTTTCTTCAAATTAAAAATGTGTGTCTATATTCATTCTGTATTTTTTCCCCCCAGAAGAGGATTTGACAACTTATAATGACAACTTAGAATTGAGATCTCATACTCCTTTTGGTTATTTTATTCACTATTTAACATGCAATATGATGGCATCCATTTCCTTTTTAAAAAAAAATCACAATACAAGCTAATCTTGTGATTCTCACCAGCACACGTCAGTGGAACAAAAATGCAGCAGAGTCATTAAATCTGTTCCAATACAGTTATGTATTAACCAATAATTATCTATTCACAAACAAATTTGTATGCAGGACTGGCTACAAGTATTCTTATCTGTGTTCACAACATTGATAGAATGGCTGAAGGTGTTATCATACAAGGAAAAGCAAGCATGTAAGATTCCGAGTGAGTCTGACAAAGGAGATACTGTGAGGATATTTCCCTAGTGGAGAACTCTGGAACTAGGGGCCAAAATTGCAGAACAGGACACCCAATTATAAATAGATGAGAGAAGTTTCTTTACTCAGATGGCTACAACTTATTTTTGGAGTTGAGGACATAGAATCAGAAAAGCCATGATCTTATTGAATAGCAGGGCGTAATTTTATTTATTTATTTAGTGATACGGTGCAGTGCAGGCCCTTTGAACCACACTGCCACAGCAACTCCCGACAAACCCGATTAACCCCAACTTAATTATGGGGCAATTTCCAAAGATCAATTAAACTACCTACTACGTCTTTGGAGTGTGGGAGGATATTGTAAGACCTTGAGAAAACCAACGCATTCCACAGGGAGGATATACAGACTCCATACAGGACAGCACTGGAATCAAACTCCAGAATGCCCTGAGCTACAATAGAGTCAGGCTCACCGCTATGCAAGCAACACATGGTCAATCATGCACCAAATTATGTCCTATACACAGCAGTGCAGTGATTACTTTATTGGAGCTGGAAACCAATAACTGAGTTAATAATCCAGAAAATGGAAATTCAAATTAAAGACCATAGTTGAAGAATTCAAATCCAACTTTAGACAAAGGAAGCACACTAAAAAATTCAATGGTTCTCTAACTCCCCTTGAGTATAGCCAATGCTGGTTACTGAATGGCCCAGTTCTCCCAAATTCAGATATTGTGTGCACGGCTTACAACAGCCACCCACATCTTCAATTTTAAAATAAAATATTTTCTGTCACATAAGCCTGGATTTTGCATATACGGCTTATGAAGTTAGTTATTTCAGCCCATAACTTTGATCACATACAATATACGGATTCACCATTGAGCAACCACTACTTTGTCATTGCCATACTCAAGATACTGGGCATGTTCAGAATTAATCGAAGCGAAAGGAATGCATATAGGTAACTATAATTCATGGACACAAGAGGAGGACCTGCTGACACATATACAGCTTAGATTCTCTATTGCACGGTGCCAAGGTTTTGCCAGTTTGGATTCTGGGTGCTCTCAAGCAGCAAGTTCCAGAAGTGAAAGGCAGTATCAAATGAAAGCGACATTTGATGCTGTCCATATTTATTTATTTATATATAAAAGTCCATGATATTAAGGTGAATACAAAGATGGAAATGAATTAAAAAGATTAAATTGCTATTTCCAGAAGAAAAACTACCTTGATAATGAACTAGTCCGTGCCCACTACTTAACGAGAACTGATAAATTGCAAGTAACAGCTCACCAGACAAATGCCTGACCATCTGCAATAAAACTCTAATCAGCAATCCTTAACTTTCAACAACACTACATGGCTTTGAGCTCCATCTTCACCACCCTGGAGACTCAAGTGGATGAGCCACACAAATGAAGCTGGCTAACTTGTAGCAAGTGACTCACTTCCAAACACTATAAAACATTTCCAGTTTTCACGAGTGTTATGAAATGCTTCCCACTTACCTATAGCTCCAACAGTACTCTCGATTAACATACCAACCACATCACTATAAACATTCACTCAGCACACAGTAATGGCAGTGTACATTCTGCAAACTACATTAAAAAGCAAACATCCATAGAGTTCACCAACTCCAGCCCTACAGCACCTTGCAAATCAGTGACTTCTACCAAGGAAAAGAGCAACAGGCCCATGGAAACATGTGCATGGACCCTCCAAGTCATGGCCCCCATCCCTTCATTACTGCTCACTCTAAATCTCAGAACCCTATTCAACAATACTATGCAAATAACATCTCCAGATATCTGTATACAATGCTAAAATTGAAAAATTAAATCAGGATAGAAACAAACACAAGCTAAATTTCAAAATATTTGGTTTTTCTTTATGTGCTGTGGGCCAAATGCAAAAAGAGTTGGCGTTTGCTTCGCAGGTTTGTGGAGCTTAGTTTACAACAAAATGCAGAAAACAAACAAAGCTGTAAAAACTGGAATCAGAATTTTAAAAAAAAATAGAAGAACTTAACCAGTGAAGCAGCATCAGTGGAAAAAGAAACCAGTTAATCATTTCACGTCACAGCCCTTCATCAGAACTGAGAAAGCACAATTAGTGTAAGTGGAGGAGATGGTGGGGGAGGCTATGGCTAGAATACAAGGAATGTCTGTAACAGGGAGACAAGATGTAGCCACTGAATGGACAGTTAATGTCCTTTGTCTATGCAAGATGTGGCTACCGTTTTGAAATCTGGGTGCTGTTCTACAGTCTAGCTTACTGGATGCAACGGTTCTGACCAAAATTGCATCAATTCTACCCTCAGTCTCCATATCCAGCTTATCCTGCATGGATCTGAACTCCAAATTCATCCTTCATAATTTGAACACACCCAGGATCACAGCTATAATTAAAACCATACATCATGTTATTGGAAGAGATAACGCCTGTCCATTTAACTTTTCCCTTCCTGCCATCCAATCATTCCAGGTGCAGCAGCAATTAGCATTGTTTGATCTAGTCAACTGCATTCAGTGTTAACAAGATGGCCTCCTTCAAACTGGAGAACACTAGTGGAGACTGGGTGACCGCCTGAGCTCAGAACTGAGTTACTAGTTGCTGGCCATTTTAAATCTCCATCTCATTTTCAGTCTAACTTCTGTGACCTCGTGCGTTTCTTCTACGAGTTCAAGGCAAGCTTGAGGAACAACACAACACCTTTTCTTCATCTTGGCAGGTTTCAGCCAGTCGGAATCATGCAGTCAAATTCATACAGCATAGAAACAGGCTCAGTTCCCTTTCTTACTTATGAGGAAGGGTCAAAGACCTGAAATATTAATTACTGTTTATTCCCCTTCTAAGGGATGCTCCCTAGATAGCCGAATCCACCATTATTTCAGGTTTTATAACATTTTAATACAAATATAGTAATATCTGTAACTTCCCCAGGTTTCTTTGAAATGTTTATTGCATTTCCAATCACATGCATACCTAAATCCCATACATTCTTCTACCATATATGCAACTCATCAATCTAAGACTGGCATAGGCTTCCAAAACCAATAGAGATGCAGTTAAATAAAATGGATGTTGCCTTATATACAATCTGATTAGTAATCAGAAATTATTTATAATACTTTGTCACATTGGGCAACAAAATAGCAATTATAACTTAATAAATATTCTGCATTAATTACAATTTTTGTCAGTAAAGAAACAGCTTGCTTTATACAAGGCTTTTCATCATTCCAGAAAATCTCAATCCACATTACACCCAATAAAGTAATACTGGTTCAAATCTTCCAAAAACCAGTTTGCCAACCTACACTAGCCCTTACCTGCAACAAGTTAACTGACATTAAGTTCCTCAAAGAAGCCGGCATTGACCTTTTGCAAGGCAGGGCCTTATGAATGCAAGTCATAAACTACCTGCACAGAATTACTGTCACAGCTCAGTAAATCAATGCACCTGCTTTACCAGCTATTAATGAGGGAGTGTTTATGAATGTCTCTGATAGGGAAACATTTCAACATTTAAAGTTTTAGTTTTAACAATGTCTATTTAAAAACCTAAAATAATTAAGAACATTTCAGTTTATTCTACCAAATCAAATATTATGCATACACCTGAACCTTCATCACCACTCTTTTCCATTCAAATGAAGGAGCTTGTTGTTTCTGTGCCAAGTCCAACTACAGGCAGATTTCCCAGCACAAGTTACAGTAATCTGTGGAAATTCGCGAATTCATGCCAATGAATGCTTGGGGAGGATTCCTGGACTTGTGCAGATACATAGGTAGATACCCACAATCCACAATGCTAGATTTTTTCCTAAAACAGCAGAAACCTCAAAATGTTGTAATATCTGGAAACTCGACAGCAACCTTTATTTTTAAGAAAATAAAATGGTAGAACCACAAACCTATTTTAAATGAAATTGATTAAGAAATAAATATCAACTAGGACTACTGAAAACTCCCATGACCTTCTTCAAATATAGCCATGAAAAATTTTATATTCCCCTGAGAAGGGAGAAGAAAGTTTAACGTTATTGGATGCCAAGACCGGTGAAGGTTCCAAAACAAAAATTCATCTGAGGTATCAATGCTTTTCCCACATTTCCATTATCAATCAACAGTAGAAAATGACAACATGACAAACTTAAGTTGTCAATGCATGTGTTACACCACTATGCCATGAAAAAAAACTAGAAATAAAAGTCAGAGAAGGCGAGTAGTTATTTCACAAAGAAAAAAGGGAAGGAGCTCCATCTGACATCTCTCCATCTCCATGAAGATGAAGGCTAGATCTCTGGGGATTGACTTCGCCTTTATGGGATTATACCTACCAGACATGATGAGTGCATTAGTATCAACAAGGTACTATATGACAAATACACATAAAATTTCCATTACTAAGCTATATTTAGAAGCATACTGTGTTTGAAGGGCCAAATGCCCAACTCTTGTTACTAGTTCTAGAGGTTTTAGAAAGTTACAATTCACACACATTAAATTAGTTAACAGCTGAGGCTATGGAAGAAAAATAGACAATAACTTTACTATAAAATGCCACTTCCCTGTACAACTTTAAGATCTTTTTACTACAATTAAACCATCATTTCTGTTCCAGGACATCCATGCTGGGGTTTCTCATAATATCACCTTATTCCATCACAATAGAAAGACAATGTTTGATGATGAAGAATGCAGCTTCTTGTAATGACCACTTACCACAGGGGTTCCCAAACTAGAGTCCCCTGAGAAGGGAGAAGAAAGGGAGAAGAAAGTTTAACGTTATTGGATGCCAAGACCGGTGAAGGTTCCAAAACAAAAATTCATCTGAGGTATCAATGCTTTTCCCACATTTCCATTATCAATCAACAGTAGAAAATGACAACATGACAAACTCTTAACATGACCTCTTGCTTAAATGGTATTGGTCCACGGCATGCAAAAAGGTCAGGATCCCCTAATTTACAGGACACCAGAGCAGAATAAGGACATTCAGCCAATCAAGTCTGGTCCACATTGCATCATGGCTGATTTATTATCCCTCAACATCATTCTTCTGCCTTCTCCCCACAACGCTTGATTCCCTGACAAATCAAGAACTTATGAACTTCTGCTTTAAATATATCCAATGACTTGGCCACCATAGCAGTCTGGGGCAATGAATTCCACATTTTCACCACTCTCTAGCTAAAAAAAAACCCCTCCTAATCTGTTATAAATAGATGCCCCTCTATTCCAAAGCTGTGCCCCCTGGTCCTAGACTTCCCCACTATAGGAAACATCCACTCTACATCCACTACCTAGGCTTTTCAATATTCAATAGGTTTCATTGAAATTCTCCCCTCATTCTTCTAATCTAAAGTACAGGCCCAGAGCTGTCAAATGCTCCTCATTCCAAGAATTATTCTTGTGAATCTCCTCTGTCCCCTCTCCAATGCCAGTACTTCTTAGATAAGGGGCCTAAAACTGCTCACAATACTCTAAGTGTGGTCTTATAAATGCCTCATAAAGCCTCTGTGTCACATCTTTGCTCTTGTATTCTAGTCCTTTGGAAATGAACGTTAACATTGGATTTGCCTTCCTTACCACCAACTCAACCTCTAAGTTAACCTTTAGGGAATCCTGTACGAGGATTCCCAAGTCCATTTCCACCTCAGAGTTTTGAATTTTCTTCCCATTTAGAAAAGTCTACTCCTTTTATCAAAGTGCATGACTATATTCTTCCTTACACTATATTCCATCTGTCGCTTCTTTGTCCATTCTTCCAATCCGTCCAAATCCTTCTGCAGACTCGCTGCTTCATCATCTGCAAACTTGGTCACAAAGCCATTAATTCTGCCATCCAAATCACTGACATATTATGCGGAGAGGTAAGCGGTTCCAACACCAATCCTTGCGGAACACCACTGGTCAACAGAAGCCAACCATAAAAGGTTCCCTTCATTGCCTCTGGCCAATCAGGCAATCCTCTATCCATACTGGTATCTTTCCTGTAATACCATGGGCTCTTATCTTAAGTACTTTGTGTGACTTTGTCAAAGACCTTCTGAAAATCCAAGTAAACACCATCCAGTGATGCTGTCTATCCTGCCCGTTATTTCCTCAAAGAATTTCAATAAATTTGTGAGGCAAGATTTCCCTTCAAGGAAACCATGCTTACTTTGGCCTATTTTACCATGCTCCTTCAAGTACCCTGAAACCTTATCCTTAATAATAGACTCCAAAAACCTTTCAAACCACTCTAGTCACACTAACTGGCCTATGATTTCCTTTCTTCTGCCTGCCTCCCTTCTTAAAGAGTAGAATGACATTTGTAATTTTTTTAGCCCTCCAGAACCTCAAGGTTATATAATTCATACATACTTTGAAAATAAATGTACCTTGAACTTTGAACCATTCCAGAATCCAATCATTCTTGAAAGATCACTATTAATACTTTCACAAACCTCTTTAGCTAACTGTTCCAAAACAATGGGGTATAGGCCATCTGGTCCAGGCTACTTATCTATCTTCAGACCTTTCCGCTTGTCAAAGGCCTTCTCCTCAGTAATAGCAAATGCACTTCTTCCTCCTGACACTCTAGGATTTCTGGCATACTGCTAGTGTCTTCCACAGTGATGAATGACGCAAAATATTTATTCAGTTTGTCCACCATTTCCTTGTCCCCTATTACTACCTCTCCAGCATTTTCCAGCAGTCCAATATCTACCCCCGCCTCTCCTTTTACTTTATACATCTGAAAACCCCTTTGGAATCCTCTTTTATATAAATTACCTACCCATTTCATCTCTTCTTGCCTAACGGCTTTTTTCTTAAGTTGCCTTGTTTACTCTTAAAAAGCTTCCCAATCCTCTAATTTCTCACTAACTTCTGCTATTATTACATGCCCTCTCCTTTGCTTTTATGCTACCTTTGACTTCCCTTGTCAGCCAGCTGCTTCATCCTCCCTTTACAATACTCCAATTTTTGTGATCTGTGCTTTCTAAATTGCTCATAGAAACTCCACCATTTTTCCATCATCCCTGCTAGTGTCCCCCTCCAATCAACTTTGGCCAGCCCCTCTCTCATGCCTCTAAAATTACCTTTACTCCGCTGTAAAACTGACACATCTGACTTTACTTTTGCTCTCTCTCACTCAAACTGCAGGGTGAACTTTATCATACGTCTAACTTGCAATCCTTTTATTTGATAACAGCTCTTAATTATCATGGGGTGTTCTTACAATGTTAAAACATAGCTTATAATTTGTTGTTAGAGCAACAAGAAAAAAAAAATTATACTGAACACATGCCTGATAACAAACATATGCAGTAATGCGGTTTAACCACCTCAACCTGATCATCAATGTGGCTGATACCATTGTGAAAAATCTCAAGAGCTTGAGTTTTCCCAGCCATATGAGCTCCATGGCACCCAGAATAAGTCAGTCAATTGTACTCTATCGTGTGCTGTTCATTTCCCAATACCACAGACTCTCTCTATTGGCTTTCATGAACAATACGTACAGAAATGAAATCCTCCTCCCTAATCAGGCTAGACACAGCAAATAAACTTGGGACACACATATCAAAGCATTCCACTCTATGAACTAATAGCATATTAAAACAGGGAGCATACCATCTACAGCAGGGTTTCTCAATCAGGGTATTGCGAGAGATCGTGATTAAAAAATAAACAAACATCGTTTTTTTGAACTTCGCGCAAATCATGACACTAGCGCTCGCAGAGGTGGGCAGTGACTAAGCAGCCCCGTAAGCAATCTCGTTAGCGGTCTCTCAGCCCAGTATGGCAGTGCGCAGTAGGACCGCGTTTATTTGCTAGAGTCCATTCTCAGTTTTTAAAACGCGAGATGGGGAGGCACTGTATTGTACAGAGGGGAGGGCAGTGGGCTGATGAACACTGTGTGGCATGGAGAGGAGAACGGTAGGCTGATAATTGGTGAGTGCTGTATTGCACAGAGGGGAGGATGGTAGGCCGATAATTGAAGAGAACTGTATTGCACGAAGGGGAGGACAGTAGGCTGCTGAGGAGCGTGAAGTGTGTTTTCCGAGGATTGAATGAACTCCGCCTGTGACTTCAGCCTCTCCCTCCTGAATTACCTCCCCCAATTTCCCCTTACATGCCGCCGAATGACTTACGGAAGCAAACAAACTCTGCTCCTGTGGTAGAAAATAGGAGGGAAATTTTCATTCTAAAGACGGTGCAATGTGGCAATTTTTGAAGAGGCGGTGTGAGATGGAAGAGGAGGATTCTAGGCCCACGGACAATTCTGATAAGGTTAATGAAGAATTACAATCATCTGAGTCATTTCACAGAACCAGAGCAACAAGGGACACAAAAAAAGTCTGTCTTCTTTTACAAAACGATAAGTGTTTATTTGCACAATACACAAAGTACAAACATTAAGTATTTGCAAGACAGTGAATAAATTCAAGTTAAAATATGATTACTACTATCTATAAAACAGTCAATTCCCTGGGGGGCGGGGGGGGGGGTCGGCAGCGCAGTTCACTACTCCCGGAAATCCCCCACTATATCCATGTTCCCTCTGTTCCATCTTTAAGGGCAGCGGGCACATATGTCTCCTCAGAAGAAGGGCAGGCAGTCGGTCCTGGCAGAGTCCTCAACTTTTGACTGCCTAGGCCCGTGAATGGCCATCTTGGCTAGGCCCAGGAGTAAGCCTACTCCTCGCAACCCACTCCCTTCCATACTGGGTGCTCGTACACACAGAGCACAGAGCTGAAGTACAACAAGAATCTGAGCAGCAGCCCCTTCAGATACTCAAACAGGGGCTGCAACTTCCCACACTCTATACAAGCGTGGTACACTGACTCCTCCCGGCCACAGAACAGACAGGTGGACGGGGTATTAGTGAACCTGCTTAAAGACCTGTTGCACGGTACCACCCTATGCAACACCTTCCACCCCAGGACCCCACTGTACAGGGGAAGGACACCTGCACAAAAAGATTTCCACTGGGGATCTCCTCCACTGCCAGATGGTAAAACAGATTATTAGGGCAAGTCCAGTTGGCAGATGAAGGCAAGGAAGGGAAAGGTGTGCAGGAGCAGCCCGTACAAGAAGTGGTTTGTAGCGTCACGGAACCACACGGTGGGCATCCCTGTGAGACGGCTGAGGCTGTGTGAGACCCTCTCCAGGGTGGTCTCCCAAGGCCTGGGGCTGACAAACACTTCTGGCCCATCAGGCGGTGGTGCAGCTGGAACGCCTCCACTTCCCCACTGCGATACGATGGGGACCTGTCCCCCTTGCAGCTAGAGCACCGTCCCCTAGTGGTACAGGAGCACCCTGTCTGGATGAGACTGGACCCCATACCCTTAGCAGCTCTCGGTAAAAGTGAGGCAGTCCCCTCAAAGTAGCGTAGCTGATGCTGTCCGCTGGAAGCCACGTACTCTCCTGCAGACAGTGACCCTGGCAGAGATATTGCGTCGCCAGCGCATGCCAACTCAGGGTGGTCACTGTACACACCAATGACTGACCACCCTTCAAAACAGGAAGACTCGGGACCACACCCAATGCCTCCTGTTCCCCCAGAATAAGTCCACCAGCCTTTTTTGGGTCCTGGAAACAAAAGCAGTGGGCAGGACTAAAGTAATTAGCCAGTACCATACCTTCACAATGAAAGCTACTTATCAATGGGTTTTACATGAACAAGTGATTCAAGTTATCCTATTCCACTGGGCCGAGTCTGTGGCAAAAACTTACAAATGTAGCAACGGCTCCAACAAAATTGAAATGACACTTAACTACAAATCACAGTCATATGGCACATAAAAGTGATGATTATTTTAAACGACTATTGGAATCTTAAAACAAACAGATTAAAGTTTTAGAAAATAAAGTCACAGTCAGTAAAAAGACTCAGGAAACAAGTTATTTAGTAGACTTAAGACCAGTTCACTCGAGAATGTTTATAAAAAACATGTAAAAACCTGGACAAAGAGCATACCAATCTCCTGCTACATTCAAAAATCTAGTGGCTTAGTGGAAGAGTTCTCAACAGGGTGTTTAAGCTGAAAGATGAACTGCAAGAGTACTTTCAAGAAAATAGTAGGCAAGATTTTGCTAAGTGCTTTGAAGATGAAGGATGGCTACATGAAACTAGCTTCTTAACAGATATTTTTCATCATATGAACTAGTTGAACAAGTCTCTGCAAAGGTCTGGAGAAAATATTTTGACTTTAAGTAACAAGATTCTTGGATTTAAAAGAAAACAGAGTCTTTGGAAAAGTCATGCTGCAAAAGGAAATCTTGAAATGTTTCCACTGCTGCTTGGGTTTGAGAGTGAGGAAGGATATTAGAGTCTTGAGTCTTATTGAAAGCCACCTGGAAGAACTGCAGAACAAAATTGAACAGTACTTTTCCCTCCCTTTCAACACAAGCATATGATTGAGTGAGAGACCCTTTCTCTGAATCTTCTGCTCAGCCTGAGAATTTGACTTTGAGAGAAGAGGAAGAACGTTGTGAGCTGTACTCTGATCATGCACTCAGGATGAGATTTACAGACCTGCCCTGGACAAGTTCTGGATTTCTGTGAAAGAAGAGTTTCCTGCCATTCACAGGAAAGCAACGAGTATTTTGCTGCAGTTTTCAACTTCTTGCATGTGTGAGCAAGCTTTTTCTTGTTTAACAAGCGTCAACAGCAAGAATAGAAATCGGCTCATTTCAGTTGAAAGTGAAATCAGTGCACGCTTAAGTCAAGTTTGACCCAGAATTGAGAAATTTATTTTGTTTGTGTTATGAGTTTTTAAATTTTATGAAGAAAGAAAGAAAGAGCAATTTCAAGAAAGGTAAGCTAAGCTTAACTATATCAAACCCCCCCCCCGCCAAAGGTTGGCTAAAAATTTGCCTTCTACTCAAGAGCACTGACATTTATTTTTGGATTATTATATCTATATCTTACTTATCATGCTAAAGTATCATGAGCTGTAGATATAATCTTTTTTATGCAAGCATTCCCTGAGACCTGAAAATTATTTCAAGGGTTCCTCCAGGGCAAAAAAAGTTGGAAAGGCTGATCTACAGGATGCACTGGAGTAACCCATTCAAGTATTTTTATAGCAGCATCACTCAAACCTGCAATCTCCACCACCAAAAAAGGACAAGTGCAGCTGATGCATGGGAACATCTCCAAGTTCCCCTCAAGTTGAGCACTATCCCAACTTAGCCATATACTACTACTCTGTGATTGCTGGGTCTAAATCCAAATCTTCCTATCTGCATTGTGTGAGCGCCTATGAAAAGTCACAATCTGAGTGTCAAAGAGGTCATCTTCATCATCTCCAGGAGAGGAGAATGTCTGCCTTGCCAACAATGTCAAATCTGGAGACCAATTAAAAACAAAAGCAAAGGTTAGCAAGTTGACAATTAGGCACAGTGCTACACAGAAGGATTTACAGCTCTAGGTGCATTAGTGGAAAGATGACCTGCTTTACAGAAAATTGTGAAATATTCTTTGTTGTATTAGCCATGACTCACACAAGTTTCAGATGCACGAATAGAACATCAGAAATTTTACAATTATTGCTCATGAACATCACACTCTTTGAATTAACCTTGAATTCAACCCAATTATAATAAAGATATGAAGCAGTCTGGGCCAATTTAGATCAAATTCCAGGTGCTAATATGTCCAGAATAGACCTCCTTCAGGTGCTATTATTTACAGGAGACAATTACCACAATGTTGAAAATCCTACTTAATGTAGAAAGATTAATTTTGACAGATATTACACCATTAGAACACTCCAAATGCTGCATTTGTTTTGTGTCTACAAGTCAAATGCAAAATCGTGGGCTAGTAATTTACCAGCATTGGAGAACAAGACTTATCCACTTCATTTTGGTGGTATCTTGGTCTTAATCTAGGTTGCACTTTAAATGACAAAACCATAGACCTGTAAACAAAAAATCTTCAGGGTTCAAATTAACCTTCATCACTGAAAAACATGCACCTCTTCTTCTCTTCCCAAATGCTATTTAACCATGTGCAATTATACTGTCTGTATTATATTGCATTAGTGAAGTAGTCTAAATTCTCAGTTGAAACACCTCTTTCAAGAAAATTTTTCAAATGGCAGTCATAAAAAGTAAAGCACATCAATCTACTAAACAAGTAAATTAAAAACAGGAACTAGAATAAGAAATTCAGTACAAGAAACCACTTACCCATAATTCAAAACTAATGCACATTCTCTACAGGCAATAAAATTAGTCCCAAGGATTCTAGTCCTGATTGCTGACATTTCAAAGCAACAAGCCTAGTGAGTACTGTGGTATGAAGGTAGTAGAAGATCAGGACCATGGAGCAGTAGTCTTATGCAGTTTTCCAACTTCTGATGATTCCCCCTGACCATCCTCAAGCTGAGCTATTGAAGGATTTTACCACAAGCACAAATTCACTGTCCAGCTTGGATAAATCACTTTAAAGCCAAAGCAATCAGAGAAGCTGTAAATCTAGATTCAAATTTCTTCTGCAGCAGTAAAGGAAGTCATAAGTTATTAAAAAAAAAAATCTGGGGTGCAAGAGGCAAAAGAATAGCTTTAAAACCTGAACTTCTATAAAGGATTATATTTTCCAGCATCAAAAAAAAATTCAAAAGCTACAATTGATCAGGTTCATAGAACAGTGCTAATTGTGCTTACCAAGACTACTGAAAGCATTGAGAATTAACAACAAATGTCACAAGTTTTAATGTGCGTGGTAAGCAAATAACCTACCACAACTGGTATATTCACATAGCAGAACTTGTTCACATATCCAAAAATCCTTTATCAGCTGTTTTTCTAGTCATTTAACAACATTGCTCCATGGTGATACTAATTTTGACTACTGCTTTGAATATTTTAATTTATGAATTTTCCGAAATTTCTACATCTCACATACATTTAGACTGATGATCTATGCAATTCAAATTTTAGGTGTTATTAGTTGGCATCAGGAAATTAATTTGTTTATAGCATTTCCTTTACTAAAACAAATCTGTTACACCATGTTCCTCTTTCATGTAATACAGGATGAGTACCCTTATCTGAAATTCCGGAATCTGAAAACCTCTACAATTCAAATTTTGTTTTTTTTTTTGAGCGCTGATACGATATCACAAATGGAAAATTACACAAAACACTGGGAAGCTTCCCAGATGATGCACAGGTCACAGATGGTTCTGAAAAGTGACCTCACATATAGAAACATAGAAAATAGGTGCAGGAGTAGGCCATTCGGCCCTTCGAGCCTGCACCGCCATTTATTATGATCATGGCTGATCATCCAACTCAGAACCCCGCCCCAGCCTTCCCTCCATACCCCCTGATCCCCGTAGCCGCAAGGGCCATCTCTAACTCCCTCTTAAATATAGCCAATGAACTGGCCTCAACTGTTTCCTGTGGCAGAGAATTCCACAGATTCACCACTCTCTGCGTGAAGAAGTTTTTCCTAATCTTGGTCCTAAAACGCTTCCCCTTTATCCTCAAACTGTGACCCCTTGTTCTGGACTTCCCCAACATCGGGAACAATCTTCCTGCATCTAGCCTGTCTAATCCCTTTAGGATTTTATACGTTTCAATCAGATCCCCCCTCAATCTTCTAAATTCCAACGAGTACAAGCCCAGTTCATCCAGTCTTTCTTCATATGAAAGTCCTGCCATCCCAGGAATCAATCTGGTGAACCTTCTTTGTACTCCCTCTATGGCAAGGATATCTTTCCTCAGATTAGGGGACCAAAACTGCACACAATACTCCAGGTGTGGTCTCACCAAGGCCTTGTACAACTGCAGTAGTACCTCCCTGCTCATATGTAATGAACAGAACAGAAATTAATGAAAAACAGAAAAACACTACATAAAGTGAAAAATGAAGATTCGATGGTGTATTGAAAGAGTGAATTCATCAGTGTTGGAGTGACCATATGCCACTTAATGGTATGCTGATCATGAAACAAAAGATCCTTCACGACAAACTGAAAATTGAAGGTAATTGTGAATATTCAGAAGGCCTGTTGCAGAAATTTAAGAAAGGGCATGGCATTAAATTTTTAAAGCGTTTGCTGATCACAAAAATCTAGCACCAAAACAAGTCTACGATACTGATTTTATACCTTACATAAAACTTAAAAGTATACAAAAAGTATACGAAAGACAGCATTATAGGTGAGACCGAAATCCTGCCCTTGTTGAACAGCTGATTCAGGTACAGTATTTTCCCCATGCTGCTGTGTTGCTTTTGTTACCTTGCATCCATTACATTTTCATTATATTAGTGGTATACATTTTTTTTCTGCTGTTATGTAGATGTGTGATGAACAAGTGTAAAACAAAGACTGCTTACCAGTAGCACTTAAGTTCAGAGTCAGAAATGATGGCAATCCCAAACTACCTTATTATACATTCCAAAATCTAAAACGCTACTGGGTCCCAAGCATTTCAGATAAGGGGTAGACAACGTGTATTTATTTCTGACTGGGTGTGACTATCCATCCTCATCAGGATAGATCACTTTCATTCCTGCAATTTGACCAGCATACTACAAATCAGTTTTACTTAGTGGAAATATGGTCTGAATGAATGATAGGATTGGGAGCAACAGCACAAGGTCAGAATCCTGTTGACAATTTCATAATCCAGCAATGTGCCTTTACACTCCACAATCCAAATAATGATATCAAAACTGTTCCAATTTACCAAAATTTTAAAGATTGACCACAGGATAATACATATGGTACAAGAAAGATTACAAATCAAAAGATAGTACAAAATTATACAAGTTTCAGTCAACAACTGAAATCTTATGAACCAGAACACAGTCCATTTCTGTGGATAAGAGTAATGTATTTAAATAGATATTTGGGGGGACACATCCGAAATTAGAGAAAATTTTGACATTTGCATTAATGTAGCGAACGGGTCATCGGGGAAATGGTTACTTCACGTTGAGGATGCAGCTTGATCTCATCCGTTACTAGACTGCTTAAGACAAGCTTGCGAAAAAACAACTCCTACCTCTGAGGAACGTCGATGTTTGCTGAAGTGAGGAGGCGTTTCTGTTCTGACACACAGCCAAGGGGGCGGGCCGCAGGCTCCTCCACCTCGCCAGTTCTGTTACATTTGTTTTCCAGATACCGGTCTTCTGTTTTTTTGGCTGTCAGGCCGCGTGGCTCCGGCGATCTTAAAGGGACATCGTTTTTCACCCGATCCTGAAGTATGGCAAGCGATTCGTTGGTTTCACAATTAAAAGACATCAAAAGAAAATCCAAAATCCCCCAGAGTTAATTCAGTTTCCCCCACCAGAGCCAAACAAATTCCAAGTTGTAAACTTTAAAACGCGCGGGTTAATCAGCGGAGGAATTAATTAAAAAGCACCAGAGCTGTCTCAGAATTGAAAATAGGGACAATTTTTTGGATTTTGCAAAGCAATACCCACTGAACCCAGCTAACTGCAATTCCAAATATTCACCTATGCTTCATAAGTGGCAAAGTCAAACAGAATTGAATACTATTGAGAACACAATTCTTCATCGCGTCCTCTTTACATAGAGTGAAATAACCACCAAATCTTATTTACTTCGTGTCAGGCTTTGGTTTTATTAGGCACTGGACATTTAACTGCACCGGTTTCCTTGATATACTCTTTAAACTTTGGACGTACACTTCAGACGCCATCTTAGTTGCAATGTGTATCAAATATAAAAAGTAATATGTCTGATTGCAAAAAAAAATGAAAGCATGCCCCGAGTTTGCAATCGGCAGAAATTAAGTAACTTCTTATAAATAAACAAAAATAGATAATACTTAAATACCTTCTGATTACATCTGTATTTTCCTTTTCCAGACACTTTGACATCGATGCAGATTATTTCTTCTTCTGCATACTCTCTTAGTGAGCCATCATCTAACATGATTGTGTATACATTGTTACCCGAAGGATCGTTTTTACAAGCCTGAATTACTCCAGAAACTCTGACATCGTCCGCTGAACTTGGCGCGCAAACCTTTGTGCCTACAACTTTATATTTTTTGTTAAAGCGTTTGGAGCTCATTTCTGGAGGGGGCGGGGTCAATTGATCGAAAGAAGCTATTGTCAAAAAAAAACCCGGCAAATGCAAGTTTATATTCGTGCTGTATTATAATTCTGTTTGCAAAGAGCGAGAACTAAAACTCCGCTCTGCAACCGGCGCCCCTCCAGCATTCAATTGTTTTGCTTCTCCGGGACACACGGACCCCGCCCCTCTCACGCTCTGCTTCGCTCTGCCGAATTTGAGTGGTGCGCGGCCCCGCCTCCCATTCACACCGATTGGTGCCCAGGCACTATAAACATTCCATTAAAGAACGCTGACAGTGGCAATTGGGCTGCGTGGCTGGTGTAGCCACATGTCACTCACTGACAGCGAGGAAAAGTTGCTTCAGTTCTACGGGAGCGGAGCCAGATTCGCCATCGCCGCTCGTTTTAGACCAACAGAAAACTTTGGTCAAAATATTTGCAAAGTTTTCTTCGTTTTCGTTACATGTGGATACCAGCAATTTCCAAGCCAGCCCCACCTACCGAAATTATTTTTAATCCAGTCCCAATACACTTGGTTTAGGAAGTTACGCCTCTTCTATAGAAGGTTGTGCTAGTGATGAGTGGTTTTCAGTCTGATCCAATACTCACTTAGTTGTCCTAGCCACCTCGGAAGCCGCTGGAATTTGGCAGGATTTGTTTTGGGCTGACAAGTGTCCGTACATTAGTCGGCGCTCGGTTTGTAGGCAGCAGTAAGTGAACTGGGTTCAAGCCGCATCGACCGGTTTCTCCGCCCATCAATCATACAAGAGTACTGGCAGGGTCCTGACATTGGTGTTTACAGCACGTAGTGCACGTCGCTGTGTGAATGGAGATCTGTAGATTTGTAAGCGGCCCGAGGGAAAATGGCAGCCGTGTTGAGTCTTGTCCACTTTCAGAATCTAGTTTTCAGCATTTGCGGCACAAGCTCTCAGAGGTAAACTGGCGTTTCCCTTAATTCAAATCGTTTATCTTGGGAAGTGAATTTGAAAGAGGGAGCAACAACTTCGCTTTTTGTTGACATGAAATCCGATACAGTTTAATACGACAGGCACATAATTTACACCTTGCAAACACAGTCCGTCATCATACTAAAAGGATAGTTAATGGGTAAGTAAGAGCATAAATTGTAGGGATGCGCCAGGATGGGGAATAGACACGGGTGAAAACCAAAGAAAATCTGTATCCGTTGTAGATATAACAGAGAGAGGAAAAAAATGCCGGAAATACTCAGCAGGTCATTCTGCCGAAGGGTCTTTGACCTGTAACATTATTCCTGTTTCTCTTCCTGCAGATGGCCTGAACATTTCCAGCGCTTTCTTTTACATATAGATAGATAGTTGCTTCCCTGGCAGCCAGTATGCATCCAACAGACCGAATGGTTCCCATTTATCAAGTTGCTGGATTACTTTGTGAAAATTATTTATTGTAGCAAGGTCTCGTGGCACAAGGACACAGAATTATCCCTTGGGGTGAAAACCCATTAAATATTGGAAATGCTCAGAACATCAAGTAGCATCTGGTAAGATGGAATGAGTTGACGTTTCAAACTGAAGACCCATTAGAATTAGGGAAAGTTTTTTTTAAAAAAAGCATATTTAAAATAGCAGGGCTAGTGGGATTGAAAAAAACAAAGGGAATGCCTGCGGTGACTGATGCAAGCAGTGTTGCTGCCAGCTGAGAGAGGGTGGTGATGGCTTAATTGCAGATAATATGTCTGGAGGAGACACGAATAGAAAGAGATAAATGAGAGAAAAAATAAACGGGAGATGTCAGTTGCTGGAAATGGAAGTTAAAGTGAATGCTGCAAGCACTCCAAGCAGATCAGGTAGCATTTATGGGGAAAGAAAACATGCATTTGATGGCCTTTCATAAGAACTGGTCACTTATGATACAAACTGGAAATGCTGTTTATTTACAGCAGTTATATGTTTCCATATGAAGGGCAATGACCTCAAACATCAACTATGCATCTCCTTCCATAGATGCTACCTGGCCTTCTGAGTTCCTCAAGTATTTTGTTATTTAGCTTCAGATTCAACCATCTGCAATCTCTTATTTCCTTGGTCAAATTCACTATTGAGTTCTGAGGACAGTAACATGTCTATTTGAAAGATGAAATCCTGTCTCTCCAAGCTTGTTTGGTTTCATTGGATCAGAGAGAGAGTGTGAAAAGTCAGAGTGGGAATGGGATGGTTAATTAAAGTTACGGACAGTGGATTGATTGGTAGTCTTTTGCACAGTATTCACCCAATCAGCATTTAGCCTCTCCCATGCAGAGAAGACCAAAGTGTAAGCCAAGTTTAGAAAGAAAATAGTATAGTTTAATGACCAATTCACCTGAAAGGAGTTTCTGCATCCCTATCTAGTGGAAGAAGTGAAAGCACTTGTGTTGCATCCTCTGCTGAAAGATGCCACCAGAAAGAGAGTTCAAAGTTCCAAGTAAAATTTATTGTCAGAGTACATGCATGTCACCACATACGGCCCTGTGGTTCTTCGGTGTTACTAGGGATGGAAGTGTGGAGAGAATGATTCCTTTGGAATGCTGAAACGTAGTCCTGCCGAAGGGTCTCGGCCTGAAACATCGACTGCGCCTCTTCCTATAGATGCTGCTTGGCCTGCTGCGTTCACCAGCAACTTTGATGTATGTTGGGGAAGATGAGCCTGGTTTCGAGAAATTAAAGCTTTTACTGGCCTGCCCTTAAAATATTTAACTTTCACCTGCCACCACAGAATTTTTGTCTATCTCATCTCTTGGACAACCTTAATCATAAATTACATGAGAAAATCTGCAGATGCTGGAAATCCAGAGCAACGCACACAAAATGCTGAAAGAACTCAGCAGATCAGGCAGCAACCATGGAAATGAATAAACAGTCAACATTTTGGTCTAAGGCCCTTCAGGACTGGAAGGGAAGTGGAAAGATTGTCAGTATAAAAAGGTGTCTTAGGAGGAAGGGAAGGAGACTGGCTAGAAGGTGATAGGTGAAGCCAGATGGATAGGAAAGGTAAAGGGCTGGAGAGGAAGAGTGCACCATTTGAGAAAGGGAAGGAGGAGGATAGAAGGGTGAGAAGATATAAGAGTGGGGAATGGGGTGGGGGGATTTGTTTACCAGAAGGAGAAATTGACATTCATGCCATCAGGTTGCAGGCTACCTAGACAGGGTATAAGGTGTTGATCCTCCATCCTGAGGGTGACCTTATCTTGGCACAGGAGGAGGCTATAGACCAGGTTTCTCACCCAGAGTTCCACGAGATGGTTAAAAAAACATCTATTTTTGAACTTGGCGGGATGTGTGATGCTAGAGCTTGCTGTGCTGGGCAGTGACTAAGCAGCCCCATTAGCAATCTTGTTTAGAGGTTTCTCAGCCTAGTATGGCAGTGTGCAGTAGGACTGTGTTTATTTAGCTGAGTCCATTCTTAGTTTTTAACGCAAGATAGGGGAGGCCATTGATAATTGCTGAGCACTGTATTGCTGAATCCATTCAATGCTTGGAAAACACACTTCACACTCATCAGCTTCCCACCCTTCTCTCTGTGCAAGGGGAGGATGGCAGGCTGATGAGTGTGAAGTGCGTTTTCCAAGTGTTGAATGGACTCACCCAACTTGGCCTGTGGCATCAGCCTCTCCTGAATTACCTCCCCCCAACTTTCCCTTTTTAAAAACCCTGTGGTTTACAGACATGTCTGATGGTCCAGTATGGCGATTTTTGAAGAGGAGGTATGAGATGGAAGAGGAGGATCCTAGGCCGAGGCCTACAGACAATCCTGATAGGTTAATGATGAAGAATTATGGGAATCTCAGAACAAACAGAGTAAATCTTTTTTAAATAAAGTCACAGTCAGTCAAATGATCAGGAACAAGTTCTTTCTAATAAGTTCTGCTACTAAATAAAAGGAAAAGTCACACATTTGGTGAGAACCTAATAATGCAGCATGTAAATAATAGTGGGTAAAATGCTAGTACAAGATGCAAAACGAGAAATTGAAAAGGTTTCATTCTCAAACAGTACGATAAGTCGACATATTGATGATATGTCATATGATGCTGAAGAGGTTTTATGTGATAAACTGAAAAACAGCAGCTTCTCTATCCAGGTTGATGAGTCAACAATTTCACCAATAAATTTCATGTTGTAGGATTTGTAAATGATGGTGAAATTCAAGAAAACTTTTTCTGTTGCAAAGAGCTGCTAAAAGCAAGCAAAGACCAAGATATATTTAATGTTTTGTCTTCATATCCGGAGACAAGATGTCTTTCTTGGAGGACCTTTTGTCCCTAGATATGATGACAAAACATTGAATATATCTCCCAGTGGCCACACATTTTAATTCCACATCCCATTCCCATTCTGACATGTCTATCCACGGCCTCCTCTACTGTAAAGATGAAGCCACACTCAGGTTGGAGGAACAACACCTTATATTCCGTCTGGGTAGCCTCCAACCTGATGGCATGAACATTGACTTCTCTAACTTCCGCTAGGCCCCACCTCCCCCTCGTACCCCATCTGTTACTCATTTTTATGCACACATTCTTTCTCTCACTCTCCTTTTTCTCCCTCTGTCCCTCTGAATATACCTCTTGCCCATCCTCTGGGTCACCCCCCCCCCCGTCTTTCTTCCCGGACCTCCTGTCCCATGATCCTCTCGTATCCCCTTTTGCCTATCACCTGTCCAGCTCTTGGCTCCATCCCTCCCCCTCCTGTCTTCTCCTATCATTTTGCATCTCCCCCTCCCCCTCCAGCTTTCAAATCCCTTACTCACTCTTCCTTCAGTTAGTCCTGACGAAGGGTCTCGGCCTGAAACGTCGACTGCACCTCTTCCTATAGATGCTGCTTGGCCTGCTGCGTTCACCAGCAACTTTGATGTGTGTAACTTGGCCTTTGCTTGTTTGGGGCAGCTCTTTGCAACAGAAAGAGTTTTCTGAGTCCTGTTGAAGGTCTGGGCCTGAAATGTCGACTGAAATGTCTTTTCCATAGATGCTGTCTGGCCTGCTGAGTCCCTTCCCCTTTTTGTGTGTGTGTTTCTTTGGGGAACTATGTTTGCATTTGTGCTGGTAGTACCCCATCAATGGTTGGTATAGTTGGCTCCATGAGAGATTTCATTTCTCTTGTTTAAAAAAAACCTGACGTAGTCACAAACTCTGCTTTTTTTTTCCACAGAGAGGTGCTGATGTCAAGAAATCTTGGATATAAAATGAAAAGTTCTGGATGCTACAAAAAACAAAGACCAGTTTACTCGAGAATATTTTTTCAAAAAACTGCGTGGAAACCTGGATAAAGAGCACACCAATCTCTTGCTACATTCAGAAATCTAGTGGCTTAGAGGAAGAGTTCTCAGTTGGGTGTTTGAGCTGAAAGGTGAATTGCAAGAGTACTTTCAAGAAAATAGTAGTAAGATTTTGCTAAGTACTTTGAAGATGAAGGATGGCTGCAGAAACTAGCTTACTTAACAGACATTTTTCATCATATGAACTAGTTGAACAAGTCCCTGCAAGGCCCTGGAGAAAATATTTTGACTTTAAGTGACAAGATTCTTGGATTTAAAAGAAAATTGAGTCTTTGGAAAAATCATACTGCAAAAGGAAATCTTGAAATATTTCCACTGCTGCTTGGGCTTGAGAGTGAGGAAGGATATCAGAAAGTCTTGAGTCTTATTGAAAACCACCTGGAAGAAATGCAAAACAAAATTGAACAGTACTTTTCCCTCCCTTTCAACACAAGTGTATGATTGACTTTGAGAGAACAGGGAGAACTTTGTGAGCTGTACTCTGATCATGCACTCAAGACGAGATTTACTGACCCACCCCTGGACAAGTTCTGGACTTCTGTGAAAGAAGAGTATCCTGCCATTCATAAGAAAGCAATGAACATTTTACTGCAGTTTTCAACTTCTTGTATGTGTGAGCAAGCTTCTTTTTGTTTAACAAGCATTAATAGCAAGGATAGAAATCATCTCATTTCAGTTGAAAGTAAAATCTTTGTGCTTATCTCAAGTTTGACCCAAAATTGACTACTTGTGCAGCAAAAAAAAAGTACAGGTTTCACATGCAAGGCTTATATTTGAGCCTGATAATGTCACTTAGAAAGAAAATGTTTTCTCAAAGTCTTGTATGAAATTGTATCTTAAGCTATATTTTTATTCATATTGCTTTGGCTTGTGGTTTTTAGTGACTACTATTCAATACTGTCAATAAATTTTCATGTAAATAGTATTAGTTGAAATCAATTTACAACCTTTACTTAAATTTACTGAACCTAACTTTAGAAAAATTAAATCCCATTTTGGCTTAAGCCAATTATTTAACAGAAATTTATTATGTTTACCTTATGTGTTGTTAAAATTTATGAAAAGGAAAGTGAGAGATTAATCTTAAGCTAAACATAACTACATTTTTTCAAGAAAGGTTGGCGAAAAATTCATTCTTTACACAAAAGAGCATTGACAATTATTTTTGGATTATTATAGCTACAACTTGCTGATCATGCTAACGTACCATGAGCCGTAGATAAAATAATTTTTACTCAGGGTTCACTGAGATTTGAAAATTTTTTCAAGGGTTCCTCCAGGGCAAAAAAGGTTGAGAAAGTCTGCTATAGACCAACATGTCAGAACAGAAATGGGAATTGGAATTAACATGTTTGGCCGCAGGGAAGTTCCACTTTTGGCTTGTACAGCAGAGGTGCTCTATGAAGCAGTCCTCCAATTTATATCTGATCTCACCAATGTAAAAGAGACTGCATCGAGAGCACAGGATACAATAGGTGACCCCAGTGAAGTGTTGCCTCACCTGGAATGCACAAAGGAATCATGGAGGGAGTGATCCCTGCAGAAAGTGGAGAGGGGGGAATGGGATGTAAAGATATGTTTGGTGGTAGGATCCCCTTGGAGATGGTGGAAGTTGCTGAGAAAAATGTGTGGGATGTGTAGGCTCATGGGGTGCTACATAAAGGCTAGAGGAACTCTATCACTGCTATGGCTGCAGGAAGATGGGGTGAAGACTGGATATTCAGGAAATGGAGGAGATGCAGTTGAGGGTAGCATAAATGGTGGAGGAAGGGAAACCCTGACCTTTGAAGAAGGAGGACATCCCTGATGTCCTAGAAAGGAAAGCTGCATCCTGGGAACAGGTGCAGTGGGGATGAAGGAACTGGGGATCGGAAGAGATATTGTCAAGATAACCAAGAGAATTGATAGGTTTATAAAAGATGTTGGTCGATAGTTTATCTCCGTGGATGGAGACAGAGATAGAGAAAGGGGAGGGAGATGTCAGAAATGGACCAAGTGAATTTAAGGGCAGGGTGGAATTTGGAGGCAAAGTTGATGAAAGTAAGCAGGGCCTGTTGGGACTTCTCTGTGGAGTGGGAGATTGGTTGGGTTAATAGGAACTTAGCAAGGAGCAATAAAAAGAGATGAGGTTTAAATGTGGCTTTGGCAAGAACAGGCACAGGCTAGAACTTAAGTTGAGAAGTTAGAAGTATAACAAGTGTAGGCAGGATGGCAGTTAAGGCAATAGAAATTTTCTTGCGTGTGTGATATGGGATTTCAGGGTACCCAATGGTCTCCTTGATGACTACATCTGCAGGAAATGCTCCCAACTTCAGCTCCCAAATGGGAAGGTCAATAGCTGGAGCTGGATGCATTCAGGACCATCTTGGAGGCTAAAATCCTTTACTGAGGTGGTCACACCCAGAGTGCGGGCTTCAGATAGTGAATTGGTGACCACCAGGAGAAGAAGGGGGAGTGAGGAATCAGTAGTCAGTGCAAGGTTCACCTTTGGCCATTCCCCTCAGCAACAAGTACATCTCTTTGGATACTACTGGTCAAGGCACAGCAACAGTGGCCAGGCCAGTGGCACCTGGCCGACTTTGAGGCTCCGAACAATATTTGACACCGAACTATAGAGAGCCTTGAACAGACTTACCAAAATCTAGGGTGGTTCTTTTTGTAAAAGTTTTAAAGGAGATGGAGAGTTAGAAGTTGAGAGAAACTAGGAGTATAGAACTTATCTGAGGGACCCTGTGGTATAACAATTAAAATCGTCCCAATTGTTAGTTGATAGAAATAGAAAAGATTGAAGAGACCAAACGGGGAGGTGGGCCTTGCTGAATTTATAACAGACATTAACATACCAGCAGCCAATGTCTGTGCGTGCAAGGGTAATAGGTTATTGGCTCTCGATTTTCGATAACAAACCACAAAGAGCAACATAAGTGGGATCATTGAAATCCAAAGTTGTGTTCTGCACCGCCACAGAACCATTGCGATATATACAGTTTGTCAAGTATTCTTGCTTTTGAATATGATCCTCGTCAGGGGAGACATTTGTGTTGCCTGCTGACACATTCTATCCATGCTCATTCAAATACAGCTACTTGGGGAGTTGCTTTACTGCAACCTGTTTCCACAACTGGGATCAGCACTATTCACCAGACAAGGGTGTAACGTGAAATAACTTTATAATGAAATATATATCACTGAATTACATCTCCACAACTGTAGTTCAATGGGTTGAAACATTGTATGTAATTTTGAAACCTTAGCTTTAAATTTTGATTGTCTCCTCTTTGTTCATTGTGAACAGTCTGAAAATAGTTTGAATCTGCCAGTTTAGTGCAGTGAGTGGGCAAAAACTCGGCTGCAGATGAGCGATTTTGTTCATTACAACATGGATGAGCAATCAAGGAATATTTAGTTCTCAGCAGGTTCATAAATGTCTTTATTTGTTTGTCAAGTGTACATCGTGCATTAATTGAATGGATAAAAATAAGTGCACTTGAGGTAAACATTAGCAATGATACTACTGGTAGTAAAGATACCACTGCTTTTCCAAAGAGAAAATGTTTCTGTTTTAATAACGTGGGAGTTATGGGGGAAAATGCTGTGCGGAAACCTGCAGTTTGCAAGATGAGTAAATTCAGGAAGATGAATGTGTTATGTGAGAAAGTTAGAAATAGCTAATTTTATTTTTCCAAAGTGGGAAAAGATGGATTGCTAGATAAGTAACACACACAAAAAGCTGGAGGAACTCAGCAGGCCAGGCAGCATCTGTGGAAAAGAATAAACAGTTGATGTTTCGGGCTGGGATCCTTCATCAGGATTAAATACATACAGTTTTCTTCTTTAAGATATTGAACATTGCTTTCTCATTGACGTTTATTTCTCAGGGCACCTAAGAATGGATTTGATATTGCTTGAGCTTGGAGGATCTAGGTTTAGTAAGCAACAATACAGGTTGTTCAAGATGGATTTGGAACAAGCAAAGATCAGTTTCAAGATCTAACATTGCCTCAGTTTAGTAATTGAAGGAGCATTGGGCACATGATATTCCCCTGCTAGAAGAGGAAGATATCTGATGCTCTCAACCACAAAGTGTGTGTGGGCAATTGTGGTTAGGGATATGAGAGCTACAGGATCATTGTATTTCAATTTTTGCAAGAAGTGACTGACCAGATTTGGCAAAGTGAATGTCGTTGGTGAGTCAGCCTCTGTTTTACTGTTTTTATTTCATTGATCCTCAAACTAACAGGCTTCAAAAACACCAGATACTCCCTTCCCTTTATCGACTTCCCACGTCTATAGGCAGCTTAGTATGCTCAGTGTTCAGAGCATCTTTTGTTGAATTCCTCCATCTTCACTCACAGGTCTATTTCCCTTGTGGAGAGTGAAAAATGCTTGAGTGGCGAAAAGGGCAGGAGGTGCCATTCCACAAGTTGTGCACTGAGCTGCAGAAGAGGAGTCTGTATACCTGATAAATCCAAGGTGGCCAGTTTGTTTCACTGATGACAGAATTAAGCAGATCATGGGCATGTGTTGGTTTTATTTCATAAATGACTGAACTGAAAACCCACTGGCAAGGCTGATAACTTTGGCGGACTAATTCCTATCTATTTCTTCTATTACCCAGTGCCTTCCTGCAAATAACAGCAATCTGTGAATATGACTGACAGCAGTCTCTCAACAAAGCTCGTTCATTATGAAGGTGCACTGACGCAAGAAAAGTATCCATATACCAGCATATTGAAAACCGTCTTTGACAACTCTTGGTTTGATAGTTGGGCTTCTCTCAGTCACTTACAAGTGAACACAAATAGAAATGGGTAGTGGGAGCCAACAGGAGTATTCATTTTCAAGCATATGTCCTTTTCCAGACTGTGCTCAATTAGGTGGACGTGTTGAATTCTAGATATTGTTGAAAAGCAGCAGTGAATCTCCGAGGTTCTAAAAATTGCTGGAAGCTTTTCAAACTAGCAGAAAGGATGGAAGAGGAGACCATTATTCAGTGAATTGTCATTATGATTGTTTTACCATTATGTTTTACCATTGAAAAAGTGGATTCTCCATGGAGTTTAGCAGAAGTCTATGTAGGTCATGAGAACACCTCCTGCTGTAAGCAGGATGCAGAGTCATTATTCATTTTCTTAGTGCATAACTAATGTGTACCAAGCTGAACCCTAATAGAGTAACTGGAGTAAACTGGTATTATCCTGGGAAAGGGGTCAATCTTCACTTTAAAAAGTGCTCCCTGAGGTAGTAACCAAAGTGCTCCCAAAAGACAAATCTGCCCCTCCATTGCGCAGCTGGGGTTGTCTTTGTTAGGACCCTTAGGATCTAAAATGTAGGGGACAGGAACTAAAGCATCTTAGCAATTAGTAGCAGGTGAATATTATCACTGCTAACACCATAGGGATTAACAATATAGAAATGATAGAAGGTTGAATAGAAAGCAATAGTAATTCACTACCAGTAAACACAAGTATTTCAGACAAGGTGCTGAACTGTGAAACTTCCTTTCAGTTCTGGAAAAACACATAAAACTTAATGAGGTGCAACCTTTCCTCGTGTTACTCATAATTGCACTGAGTACCAATTTGACCTTTCACTTGCCTCATGATATATATCAGTATGTGACATGATCCTGTGCAGGATACGTAAATTGATGTATTGTATGCCTGTTCGAAGGATTGTTTTATGCTTTGAATGGGGTGGCAGTGGAAGATTTTATTTCCTCAATTTCATGAATTGACTAAAACTTGTGTAATGCCCCGGTTAAGATTTCTACTGCTATGCTGTGAGGTATTTTTATTTTAGCAGTTTTCTGCAAAAGCAGTGTGTCCTGCTAGTAAGAATGTTTAGGCTTCAGCTAAAGATAAGGAACCATGTTGATCAACTTAGGAATGTTGTGACAGCCAACCGGAGTTGTTTTGGTACATGTTGTAACTTTCTGCCCAGTCAGATGCGAGAGAAGATTCCAGTGAGCTGGGTGGGATGAGATTTCCAAAGGACAGTGGTCTGGTTTGGGGTCTTTTTGTGGAAGATGCAGAGAGAAGAGCACCAGGGAAGACACCTGGAGGATCCCATCTAAAAGGGAGATCTTAATGCAAGACGTGCTTTGCAAGATGAAGGATTCCAAGAAGGGAAGTTCTACCTGTGGTTGGTGATGGAAATTCAGTGCTGTGAGTAAAACGATACACCCAGCTACTACAGAAATGAGCTCCAACATTTAGGTGCATATTTAGAGTGGTTAACTGTAACAGGACCTTCTATTTTTTAAAAATCTTTTCTTCCTTTTCCTCTTAACTGTTTGATAAAGTAGAAAAATTGGTAAATATAATTATAATTTTATGCTGGTGTATGACCTACCATTTCTTGATGACTGATAATTGTATGTGAGCAGCTTTTACACAGTATTCACTACAATCAATGTTCCTTAATCAGAATATCCTAACTTTCCTCTCTGGTTGAACCCCACATCTTACTGACCTTTGACGTATATTGCTTATGAAAGGAGGCCTTCACACCGCTGAGTAACGCGGCTGTTAACAGTTAGCTAATGAGTCAAGCTTGTACACTTATCTAGTCAGAGGGGTGCACTTGTGTTTTTTTTTTAAAGCTTCAACTGAGTATCCACGCACCTTTTGAAAAGATTTCAGTCTCTTTTCTCTAACCTTTGAAGCAGTGAACTCTGGATCATAAAAACTAATAAAAGAAATTGAACTCTTGGATTTCCTTTTGCCAGTCATCTCTTACTAGTATTAGTAAAGTTATATAGCTAAGGTTCTAACTGAGAATTTTGTTAGAAGGATTTGGTACTATGGGGATATCCAGCAGAATTAAATTGACCTGACTCATGAAGTTATGCTTGTATCATTGGATTGTGATTCCTTAGTTTGTCTAATAAAGATAATTCTGAAAAATTTACCCTAATAAAGCTGGGGTAGGCATTTTGACTGTATTGATCCTCAATACAATCATGGCTCATTATGCTACTCTAACTGTATCCTTCTATATTATAGCAATATAATAATAATAGAAACTTATGGAGCACTTTTTATACCAATGATGTAGTTCAAATTCCTTCAGTATGGCTCATATTCTCTAATGGTCAGTTTAGAGTTCAGGTATAGGGTCTCAACTGAAATATCAACTATAGATTTCCCTCCACTGATGCTGCCTGACCAACTGAAATCTTTCAGCATTTTGTTGATTTTTTTTTCATCCAGATTTCAGCATCTGCAGGTTTTTATATTTCTTTCTAAAATCAATGTCCTTCTGTTGTCCCTTCTTGAATATGGTCAAAAATCGAGTGTCTGCCATACACTTGTGTTGAGAATGCCAAAGGTTTCTAACCTGTTTTTCTCATGTTAGTCCTAAATACCTAGCTTCTATTTTTATATCTTCATTGCAGCTGCAGAAATAATCATCCCATGTGTAAGCTGACAAGACTCTAAAAAATCTTGTGTTTCAGTGAGACACATTCACATTCTTCTAAATGTTAAGAAATGTAGATTGTTTTTCTCCAATCTTTTTTAAAGGATACTTTTTAACCCAGAAATCTGAGTACTGAACAGTTATTACACTCTTTTCAACCTAAGAATATTCCTCCTCAGACAAAGAAACAAGAAGTGTACACACTGTCTGGGTGTGATTTCGCCAAGGCCAGTTAATTACATTCTTTCATACCACTCCCTCTACAACACTTCTGCTTTGGCATCTTGCATTCTTCTAACAATGCCTAATAGAAGTTTAATGACCAGCATCTTCTGAATAGGGAGGTTACTGATCTGGGTGTTCAATATTGAATCCAACAATTGAAGATAACTTGCCTCCTATTCTATCGATTTAAGTTGTCTGATCTGCTGGGTATTTTCAGCATTCTCTTTTATTTCAGGTTTCAAGCAACTGTGGTGTTTTATACCATACCATTCCAGCAAATTTTATTTACTCTCTCTCATCTTCATTTATCTTGTATTGTTTCTCTGCTAGACATCAGTTTTCATCACCCTCTCTCAACTAGGATTAACACCACTCTCAGATATTCCCTTCCTCTGCAGTGTAGAATACCCTTCTTTCTAGTTTTTCCTAATTCTGATGAAAACACATCAGCTTGAAATGTTAGCACTGATTTTTCTTTCCTCAGAAGATGTCTAACCGGCTGAGTTTTCCAACATTTTCTACTTCTATATCCTGTAAGATTAGACTTACTTACACTTGTCCTCTAATAGAACATAAAACTAATAGAGTACAGAACAGCACAGATCCTTCATTGAACATAGTCATAGAACATAGAATAGTACAGCACATTACAGGCCCTTCGGCCCACAATGTTGTGCCGACCCTCAAACCCTGCTTCCGATATGACCCTTCACCTTGAATTCCTCCGTATACCTGTCTAGTAGACTCTTAAACTTCACTAGCGTATCTGCCTCCACCACTGACTCAGCCTATGGTTTTTCAAGATCAATCAAACCTTTCTCTCTCACATAGCCCTCCACTTTACAGTACTTTCATCCATGAGCCTCTCTAAGAGTCTCTTAAGTGTCTTTAATGTCTCCCCTTCCGGTTAAAAAAAAATTCTCTCCCCCTCTGTCATCTTCTATTCCCCACTCTGGCCTTTTACCTTTTCTCACCCGCCTATCACTTCCCCAAGGTCCGCTTTCTCCTATGGTCCACTCTCCTCTCCTATCAGATTCCTTCTTCTCTAGCCCTTTACCTTTCCCACCCACCTGTCTTCACCTATCACCTTTTACCTAGCCTCCTTTCCCTCCCCCCGCCTTTTTATCCTGGAGTCTCCCCACTTCCTTTCCAGTCCTGACCAAGGCTTTTGGCCTGAAATGTCAACTGTTTATTTATTTCCATAGATGCTACCTGACTTGCAGAGTTCCTCCAGCATTTAATGTGTGTTTCTTTAATGTATCTGTCATTTCCACTACCTAGCACCTTAAAATTATACCCCCTTGATTCAGCTAGTTCTTCCTGAGGAAAAAGTCACAGGCTGTCTTCTATACCTACGCCTCTTATCATCTTGTATATCTGTCAAATCACGCCTCAGCCTCCTTCACTCCATAAAGAAAAGCCCTAGCTCATTCAACCTATCGTCATACACTTTTCTAATTATGACCTACATATGATTGGGTATTTCAGTTGCTCGCTTGGCCTGTATTTTAGCTTTCTACTCTGATGAAAGGTTATTGGCCTTTTATGCACAGTTGCTGCCATAACTGTCACATTGTTCTGCTTATGTTATTTTAGATTAGATTAGATTAGATTCAACTTTATTGTCATTGTGCCGAGTACAGATACAAAGCCAATGAAATGCTATTAGCATCTGACCAGAAGTGCAAAAGAATGGTATTATTTAGAAAATAACTGCAAATAAAAAGTAAGTGCTACAACATACAAATATAAAAGTACTGAGACAGTCCAATATGGGTGCATTACTGCTTAGTGCTGTGGTGTGAGGTTCAGCAGGGTCACAGCCTCAGGGAAGAAGCTCTTCCTGTGCCTGCTGGTGCAGGAGCGGAGGCTCCTGTAACGCCTACCCGATGGGAAGAGAGTAAAAAGTCCACGGTTAGGGTGAGATGCATCCTTGATGATGCTTTTCACCCTGCCCAGGCAGCGTTTATGGTAGATGTTCTCAATGGTGGGCAATTGGGTGCCGATAATCCACTGGGTAGTTTTCACCACATGTTGGAGTGCTTTGCACAGATACAGATCAATTCAGTACAACAGTGCTTTAGATTCATAGCATCTACAGTAATTTGCTTCTAACCTAGAATGATAGTAACTTTTTTTCAAAGCTTTTTGGAGTGGATGTAGGGAATATTTTTCCTGGCTGTGGTGTCCAGAAACATGGATGACTGGTTTTAGAGGGTCAGCCAATCAGGGCTGAGGTAAGAATTGGTAAATATGTTTATTATGGTCACCCACTGAAGTCCAATGGAAAAACTTGTATACCTTTCACACAGATCAATTCAGTACAACAGTGCTTTGAAGTAGTACAAGATAGAACAATAACAGAATGCAAATAGTGTTACAGTACAGAGAAAGTGCAGATAGATAATAAGATACGAGATCATGATGAGGTTGATTGAGGTCAAAAGTTCAGATCATATAGGAAACAGTTTCCTGCTTTTATAAGGCCCAGATAGAAACTGTGCTTGAACGTGGTGGATGTGCTTTCAGGCTTTCGCATCTTCTGCCTAATGGGAGGGAATGTCTGTGGTGGGTGGGCCCATTCGTTGTGCTGGCTGCTTTACCAAGGTAGCAAGAATCCTGGACAGAGTCCATAGAGGTGAAGCTGGTTCCTGTGATGTACTAAGTCAAGGAAATCTGCAGATGCTGGAAATCCAAGCGACAGACACACAAAATACTAGTGGAACTCAGCAGGGCAGGCAGCATCTATGGAAAAGAGTAAACAATCGACGTTTCAGGCCGAGACCCTTCATCAGTCCTGAAACGTCGACTATTTACTCTTTTTCACAGATGGTGCTGGCCTGCTGAGTTCCTCCAGCATTCTGTGCATGCTCCTGTGACGTACTAATCTGTGTCTACAACTTGCGGCAGCTTCTCGTGTTCACAGGCAGAACCATTGCCGTACTAAACTGCAGTGCATCAGGATAGGATACTTTCCATCGTGCATTGATTAAAAATTGATGAGAGTCAAAGAGGACACGCCAAATTTCTCAGCCTCTTGACAAAGTAGAGGTGCTGGTGCAGAGTTTTTTTTTTGACTGTGACATCTGGTTGGACTAAGGCAGGCTGTTGCTGATGTTCACTCCCAGGAAGTTCAAACGTTCAACCCTCTCAATGTTAGCACCTCTGATGCAGACAGGGGCATGTGCATCACACCCTTCCTGAAGTCAATGGCCAGTTCCATTGAAGGTAAGACCATGTCACTAAGCGCCTTAGTATTCACCAGGCAAATAGGAAGTAAATCGGATTCTGTACCCAGGAGGATTGTGGTAGCTTAGTCAATGAATATATTCAACATAGAACTCATAGATATTTACATATGAAGAATATGGGTTGGTTCAACAAAGCAGTTCCATGTTAGGAAATCTACGAAAGGGGCTTGGCCCACGCTGTAAAATTTTCATTGACTCACCTTTACAAAGAAAAGCTTGTTTTTCAGTATTTCTTACCACCATGCACAGCTTCACATTTTTCTACATTTTATTCCATCTTTCATTGGTTTGTCCACTAAACTTTTAAAAGTCTCTTTGTATCCTCTTCGAAGTTCACTTTCCCATAGCGTTGTTATCCATTCTGTTTCCTTGCCAAGTGATTAAAATAATTATAAATAGCTGAGGCTTAAGCTTTGATCATTGAGGTATCCTTCATGTTTCAACCTGTCAACCCAAAAATGTACTTTCTCTCTCCATACATGTTAATTCTCAACCTGATGAGCTGAAAATATGGTACTTGTTTGACAACTATTCGAATGATTATTTTTTTGTTTGAAAATTCAAATTCATTACATCTGCTGGTTTTCCACTGATAATACATTTGGTTAAATTGAAATCCACTACAATAAGTCACTCACAGACAATATTTATGTTTTGATTGCTATGTCTCTAATATAGGGTAATTAGGTTAAGTTTTACAAATAAACTCTACTCAGGCTTCCAGCAGAGTACAGATATCAATTATAACCAACATTTTGATAACAAACTCTACCACCTTCTTCAGGGATGATGCCTGAGCATGTGTAGTCCGGTGGTATTTCCATATCCCCCATAGTCTATCCCTCCTAATTGCTTTGTTCTCATCCAATCAGGTTTCTGCTCTCCCACCTTGTTTACAATCAATTTCCAGTTCTTAGGATGGGAACTTTGTTAAGATACTTTTACTCCAGTTTTAGTTTAATGGCTACCTTTACCAGGTGGTCCCAAAAGCTGTCAGTGTGGCACAATAGTTTTGTGCCCTTGAAGACAATCCTACGGCCATTGCAAATATGGTGTTCTGCTACCATCAATTTCTCTGGATAACCAAAGCGGATGCACCTCCTGTGCTCCTTGATGCAGGTTTCCAGTGTGGATCCCGTTTGGCTGATGTGCGCTGCTCCACATTCACGGGGAATCCTGTAAATGTCAGCCGACCTGTGTCCCCGGTCATCTTTGACCCGCCTAAGCTGTGACTTGAACTTCCTTACAGGCTTGTGAATTAAATGAATCTGGTATTTCATCAGGATCCTGGCAATCCTTCCACAAACTGTGGAAATAAAGGGAAGACAGGCGCAAGCGACGGATTCCTCCATATTGTTAAGTTTCCTGGTTTTTCTGTCAGCCCTAAGTTTCTAAATTAGGCTGAATTACCCTGGATTCCATCTCCCTTTCTTGGATAATGTGAGATTGAATAGATGGTGTTGTGATGAATGAGGGCCTATTGAATGAATGAAAGCATATCACTTAACCCAACCCAGCCCTCTTCACAGTTTTGATCAATCCAATGTTTCCTTACTTTGTTTTTCCACAACCATCTGAACAAGTAATCTCAGAATTTTGAGTGGCAGAAAATATACTCAGTGGCCACTGACTGTATGATTATGGACTTCTGCTTCTGTAGCCCATTCACTTCAAGTTTCAAATGTTGTGCATTCAAAGATGCTCTTCTTCATGCCACTGTTGTAATGCATGGTTATTTAAGTTACTGTTGTCTTCCTGTTAGCTTGAACTATCCTGGGCATTCTCCTCCAATCTCTCTCATTAATAAGGCATTTTCACTCACCAAATGGCCGACCACTGGATTTTTTTTTTACACCGTTCTCTCTAAACCCTGCTTACATGAAAGTCCTGAGAGATCAGCAGTTTCTGAGATACTCAAGCCACCTTATCTGGCACCACAATCATTCCATGGTCAAGGTCACATCGATCACTGTATCCCTCATCTCATGCAATGCCAGGTTTCATCAAAAGGCATCATGGTATCCATCTTGTAATTTAACAGTCTGGATTCAGTATAGTTCTGCTGAAAGAAATGAGGCTGGATATCCAGGCCAGTATTTAAGAACGTTGCTAGATTTAGAATGCATTCCCAAACTGCTTTAATCAGGCCACCGAAGAAATTGAAAATGATTAAAAGGAATGCAGAAAACTAAAACACATTATGCACACATGGTCAAACAATTAAAATAGAATCCAACAGTATTAATTCACGAGTGGTGGGGCTGGTAGAGATGATACTCTAACATTGGTAGTTAATGCTGACCCCCAGTATTGCCTGTATGGAACTTGCACGTTTTTTCTGTGACTGCATAGGTTTCCTTAGGTTGCTCTGGTTTCTTCTCATGTCAAAAAGAGGTGTGCATTGTTAGTTAATTAACCAGTCTAAATTGTGCAAAGTGCACATGATCTGTCTGAATCTGTACATCCAATAAGCCAAAGAACCTATTTCCATGCTATATAACTCATAGTCACTCACAGCCTTCTCATCCATTACAGGTTATTCAAGCAGAGTCCCTGGGGATTGCTGCTATTTTACATCTAGACCACAAGGCCATGAGAAATCGGAGCAGAATTAGGCCATTCAGCCCATTCAAGTTTTCTCTGCCATTCAATTATGGCTGATATATTTTTCTTTTCACCCCGCCCCCATTATCCTGTCTTCTCCCTGTAACTTTGATTCCTTTACTATTCACGAGCTATCAACCTTCACTTTAAATATATCCAATGACTTAGTATCCACAACTGTCTTTTCCTATGAGTTCCACAGATTTACCACCCTTTGGCTAGAGAAATTCTTCCAAATCTCTGTTCTAAAGGAACGTTCTTCTATTCTGAGGCTGTATCTCTGGTCTGAGACTGTCCCACTATTGGAAATATCCTCTCCACATCCAATCTATTTAGGCCTCTCAGTTGGTATGTTTCAACATAATTTCCCCCTCATTCTTCTGTTGAGATCTTCCATCTTCCATTGGGCTCCATGAAGAATATAATGGTTGATGTAGCTACTAGCCATTTATCACATTTCACGAAAAGGAAAACTTTGTACAGCATAGGTTGAAAGACAGTTTTACCCCTCTCAGAATTATACCCTCAGTGACCACTTTATAGGGTACACCTGTACACTTGCTCATTAGTGTAAAAGTCTAATCAGCCAATCATGTGACAGAAATTTAATGCATAAGAGCCTGCAGACATGGTCAAGAGGTTCAGTTGTTCAGACCAAGCATCAGAATAGGGATGAAATGAGTGACTTTGACCATGAAATGATTGTTGGTGCCAGGCATGGTAGTGTGATATCTCAGAATTGCTGATCTGCGATTTTCATGCACAACAGTCTCTAGAGTTTACAGAGAATGGTGCAAAAATCAAAAAAGAAAATAGGTAGTGAATGGCAGTTCTGTGGGTGAAAATACCTTGTTAATTAGGTGGATCAGAGGAGAATGGCCAAACTGGTTCAACCTGGTAGGAGGACGACAGTAACTCAAATAATCTCGCGTTACAACAATGGTGTGCAGAAAGGCATCTCTGAATGCGCAGCACATTGAATCTTGAAGTGGATGGGTTACAGCAGCAGAAGGCCACAAAGCTACACTCAGTGGCTACTTTATGTACCTAATAAAATGGCCACTGAGTGTATATTCATCACATTATAAATTACTTCCACAATATCATAGATTATTTTTAGCAATAAGTGCATCTAATTCACAACAGTAAATATACATAAAATTAGTAATCGTTCTATGGTTCTGAAAATATTCTAAAGATTTTCTTAAGATTTTCTTTTCAACTGAAATTAAACAATACAGGGTGTTTTTCAGTTATTCCTAGTGAATTTATTTAACTATCTATATATATATATAAATATTAAAAAACATTTAGAATCTATTAACAAGGTGCTGAGAATTGTGGACATGAATTTACATTAGCATGTTCTATGAACTCTGCTGACTAATATTTAGAAAGAGGTGCAATCCCGATTAATGACAAGCAGTTAGTTGCATGAATCACATTAGATTTAATGTTGGTACAAAAGCTTTCCTTTAATTCCCTGCATGCAATTTGATACATGATTAAGAAATCTATGAGCTACTTATGAATGATCTTTACTTAGATGTGTGATTCACTAATCCATAAGTAACGAATGAATCTTAGGCCACCAACGATATCACAGAAAATGGAATTAAAGATCTTCCGTGTTTTTCTTCAATTTTCTTGTTTAAATTCACGATGGTGAAATCTTAGCAGACTGCTTCTGGATTTGCTATACCAAAATCTGTCCACTTTTTAATTTAGAGCAATGCTTACTCAAAGTGTTTCTTGAGTCTACTATATCAGTTTTGCAACATATCTCCCTATTTTCTCCCTGTTCTCTTTTTTTTGGTTCTAACTTAACAATCCAACTCATCTGTACGCTTGAGATTTAGGCATTTTCCTAGCAACTGGAAGATACAGCTTTTAAATTCTTGGCAGAGTAGCAAAAGGAATGGAGATAAAAAAAAAAGCATCTCAGCTATGTTCTGGAATGCATCATCAGAAAGAATGGTGGAAAAAAACTTAACAGTAACTTTTAAAAGTAAATTTGGTATATACAATGCTTAATGGTGAAACAGGTGAAAAGTATGTTGGAAAGAGCCAATTAATAGAGCCAGTAAGTAGGGCTTTATAACAAATTTGGTGAGGAAAGTTCAAAGTAAACTTATCATCAAAATACATATGTATATGTTACCAGATACTATCCTGAGATTCATTTTCTTGCACGCATTCAGAGTAAGTGGCCTCACTCTGGGTCTTATGATTCAATAATTTAACAGTTCAGCTGCATCTTTTTGCTGTGTTCCACAAAGCCTCCATCAGTTAAATTGTATTGTTTGCCATTTTAAATAAATTTACTCATAGGTATGGTATTCTCAAGCTTTCTCCTTTCCAAATCTATTTTGTGGAAAATGGATTAATATCAAAATGTAATATGAGCAATTTCTCAATAACTTTCAATGGCCAAGTAACTATTTATGTTATTGCCATCATCCTGATTGTCAATCCATCTCCCGGTTTTTCTTCATCATATTTCACATTAGCCACCCATTTTATTTTGAGACTATTGATATGGCCCCATTTTTTTAGTTTTGTTTCTCTTCAGCAATCAAAGACATTTGTCAATAATGTCTTGAGAAGCATTGGCTTTGAAATTACTTGCTTACGTATCTCATAGGTTTTTTTTTCATTTTCAGCCATGAACTTCTGAATCTAGAAAGGTGTGAAATATGTAGACAACCAGTTGCTTGGCGCCATTGGATAATAGTCTTATTCATCTATGTTTTTCAAAACAACTAGTTTCTTTGACTTATATGTACCTTTCAAGCACAGGAAGATCTCTGCGTGGTTGGTAAGTAGTTGGTTCTGTAGACTCCCTTGAGATTGCACATTGCATGTTTGATACATTTCATCCTGTATAGGAATATAAAATTACCGCTCAGTCATAACACTTTGGCACAATTGTGAGTTATGTAGCTTTGTATTGTGAGTTTTAATCCCGGAACTGCTAAATTTATATGGAGCCATTGAGGAACAGCAAGTATGTTTCAACATTTTGTATCAGTACAGACAGATCATAAGGAATACCATGTACAATATTTCTATTACCTCCTAAGCTCTTTCTCAGATTGTATTGCAGCCTCTACAAAAAAAAATAAACTTGCTGAACCAGAATTGTTGCCACATGTTCCGGCTTGCTCTATAATACTCAATCACATTTGTCCAGGTTTATTTGAAAAAAAAACACACCAAGTTGATTATGCTTTGATGATATTAGCTTTTTTTTTCAATCAAATGAAAGCATTCAATAGGAGAAAACTACAAATTTATGAAGAAATGTAAGAAAAGCATTTGGGATAATGATATTTCAATACAAGCATATGAGAAACACCTCAAAATGTTTCAAAAAACGTTTTGAATGCAAGTTTGTTTTCTCAGCAAGAAGTAACATCATGAAGACATTAGCATTGTATAACTTATCTTTTCGAATGAAGTTTTCATTTTGTACTTTCGTTAACAATATTACTTAACAACTTCTGTCTGCTTAAGATGTAGAATCTGAGAGTATTCTCTCCATAATTGTTAATCTTTTTGGTACTTGTTATTAATGTTCTAAACATATCACTTTGATTTTTGCAGGTAATTGTGCATTAATTAAAGTTTTTTTTTGTTCAACTGCAATGAAACTAAACATTTTGTCAAGTGATTTTGAATGCATTAAAGACGTAAGAATGTGTGGAGGAAGAATTGATAATTAATAATACATACTATTAGAAATTATCTCTATATGTTTCTGCTGAGGTCACAGGATTGAATCGAAAAATGCAGCTATTTTTCATGACTGAGAATGCACAAATCATTGCACATAGAAATGAGCTTGTTTACACAGCTGTAGTCCTTGTTTAACCAGACAGAAATTATGAAAGAAAGCATTTAAACAGTATCTGGTGTGGTAGTGCAAGTTAGCTGATTATACTGTATTTGACTGACTAATGTTCAGCACATGATACACAAGGTAAGTTGATGGATTATCAAGTATAGTGTGATCATAAGAATGAAAAATTGGCCTTAAAGCTGAAAGGGGAGGTGGCTGGAAGTTGTCGAACTGGAAGGGCAGTTTTAATGATACTGTTTAGTTGAAGATGGATCCCTATTTCTCACGTGGAAACGTGAGGAAGAAATTTACTTGCAGAGTTTTTCATGGTTTATGATTTAAGTTGTGAAATAATAATTCACTATAAATTTGATGCATCATGACCAAGGTCTCAGAGGGTTGGAGAGTACCCAATGCTGTCCCTTTGTTTACGGAGGGCAAAAGAGATAATACTGCGGATTGAAGGCTGGTGAGCTTTGCATCAGCATCTCAGGTATAAGGTCTACTCACAACTGCAAAGGCATGACCTACAGTAGTGCGGGAGAGATGATGAAAATGATTGATGAGGTTAGGGCCATGGGTACTGTATGCATGGACTTAAATAAAGCCTTCTGCAAAGTTTCAAATGGTATATTGATCCAGAATATTAAGGCACAATGGATCCACAGTGACTTGGTAGACTGGGATTTGAAATTGGCTTGGCCATAGAAGACAGAGAAATGTGAGTGTTATTCTGATTGGAGGTCTGTGGTTAGTGGTGTTCTGCAAGGGCCCATGTTTCTGTAATATGATCTGGACAAAAATGTAGTTGGGCTGATTAGTAATTTAGCAAATAACACAAAAATCAGTGGAGTTGTGTACAGTGAGGAAGGCTATCAGAGTGCACTGCAGGAAATAGATGAATTGGGAATATGGACAGAGAACTGGCGGTTGGAGTTGAAACCGGACAAGTATGAAGCATTGCAATTTGGGAAGTTAATTGTAAGAGGAAAGTTTACAGTAAATGACAAAGCTTTTTGGAACATTAATATACAAAGGGATCTTCGGGTGCAAATCCATAGATCCCTAAAAATAGTAACACAAGTAGGTAGAGTGGCAAATAAGGCATATAGCATACTTGCCTTCATCTGTCAGGCTATTGAGTGAGGTTGTGGCTATATAAAACATTGGGTTAGGTCACATTTGGAGTATTATGTGCTGATGTGGTTGCTGCATTAGAGGAAAAGTATGGAAAAGGCGCAGAAGAGAATTGCTATGATGCTGCCTGAATTAAGGAGTATTAACTGTAAGAGAAGTTGGACAAGGTAAGGTTGTTTTCTTTGGAGCAATGGAGACTAAGGGGAGGGTGGAGTGACAACTTGATAGAAGTATTTTACATTAAGAGAGGCATAGAATAGGCCGTGTCCTTTTCCTAGGGTGCAAAGTCAAATACAAGAGGGCACAGCTTTAACGTGAGAGGGAGAAAGTTCAAAAAAAATTTCTGAGTCAAGTTACTTTTTATATGGAAAGTGGTAGGTATCTGGAATGCATTTCCAGAAGAAGTGGTTGAAGCAGATGCGAAGGCAATGTTTAAGAGGCATTTAGATAGGAAAATGGCAATACAGATAATCGTGGGCAATATTTAGACAGGTCCACTTAATTTACATTAGCACCATAGCTGGCACAGATCTGTCCCTGCGTTGTACTGTTTCATGTTCAAGGGTGAGCATGTTTGTATTCCTAGGTAATCTGTAATGTTGCCAGATGCTGAAATGCTACCACCAAAGTTGTAAAAATTGATACAAATAATGTAAAATACTTTCTATACCAGCATTAATTTTCACCACAAATCTTCTGACAACCATAGTGGAACATAAATATACTTCATTCTCAGAATTCTCATTACATTTAAAATCTTTTGGAACAGTTGACTCTTCCACAGATGGGGCACGGATGGCTGACAGAGGTGGGTGGATAGTTGGTGAGATGATGCATTCTTTCTGCTGTTTAAACAGGACCCCCATGTGCTCCCATTCATGCTGATGAAGGATATTGGTCCGAAAAGTCGACTTTTTATTCCTTTCCATAGATGCTGCCTGCCCTGATGAGTTCCTCCAATATTTTGTGTGTTGCTCTTCTTCACAATCAATGTGTTTCGACTAGAGACTTCCAAATTCTGATGGGGTTCTTGCATTTCTTCAAGGAGGCTCTGACCACATCCTTAAATGTTTTTGGTTCTTTTGGTAATAGCTTCCCAAGAGCAAATTTGAGAATAGAGTGACTGCTGAGGTGTCCAGTATTAGGTATGTGAACAATGTGCCCGGCTGTAGCTGACCGAGTGTAACAGGGTCTTGCTGCTCCGAAGTACACGTTCAGTGGCAGCGGCAGTATAGCAGCATAAAAACTGCCCTTGGGGCAGAGCAGAAAGTGGAAACCTCAGTTTTAGCTACTCAAAATGATGCAACACCACTGTGATGTACACGATGTTTAAAATGGCAGCAATTAGCGCCTCTTGAACACAAATCCCTAATGCGGATACTGCAAGCACAATCAATGATATATGTGGGGAAGATGGAAATGATCGTGGTACGGTCTGCGACTAAAGCTGTCACCCGGTTCAGATATGGCCCAAGTGCGGAGTGAGAGACACTGAAGCAGGTCAATAGTTCACAGACTTTAATACAGAGTTAAAGGGAAAATAAAACAATAAACGCTAGGCCAAACAGGGCCATTAACTAAAACTGTCAAAGGGACAATGAAGCCTACACTACAGCTGAAAAGAACATCTAAACATTAAACGAATACCGCTAGTCTTCAGAGTCAGTTGACTTGAAAGTCCAATTTCTCAGGGAAGGCTGAATGCAAACAGGCAGTGAAGTGTTGCTATGCTCTCTCCAAGTCTCGACAAGCACTACAATGACAAGTATGGGGTTAAATACTATCACAATTAAATAATAATTAGCTGACACATGCAAATTCACAAGCGCAATTGCCGTATCTATTCTGCTGCTGAATCCGTGGTTGTGACAAAAGCGCCAGTGCTTAATTGGGGAGGCTTTAATTCACACAAGAATTGTGAATTGCTGCACGTTTTATTCCTCTGAATTAAAAGCCAAGGTCATAGGTTGTAATTTCTAGATCCACTTTCTGTTGGAATGGGATAAAAGAGTGTCATGTGCATCGATGACATCATCAATTGAGCGAATGATGCCAGAGAAATGACAGCCTCACTTGGTAAATCACAACAGCAACTGGCCAGAACCATTTCATGATGGCAGGACTTCAACTGGAAATGGTGCAGGAAGATTTTTTTTTAATGTAAAACTGATTCCATGTGTGCTGTAATTATTTGGCATGTTCATTTTCTGTGTTGTTCAATCAGAGAAAATACTGACTGAAACTGAATATATTGAAAGCAAAATCCAAGTGTCCTGATGTGTTTGTCCAAAATGTTCACAGTTGATGCCAGGAAGCACTACTTCACAAAAATGTTTCCACAAAGAAGCAATGGAGGCTCAGTCAATTGTAAATCGCAAAATTGAGTCTGTTGGACTGTTATTAGGCAAGGATATAGATCTGAATAAATGGAGTTAAGAAATGAAACAGCCATGATCTAACTGAATGTGGAAGGCTGGAGTGGCTGATCCAAAGAATGAGCCAGGGTGCTTAATGACTTGGCAAAGAAATGGGGGAAAGAAATCTAAAGAGAGAAATGGATTCCAATGTGACATTGGAAATGGATACTTTATATTTTCTGCTTTCAAATGTCCAAATTGAACCCAGAAGCAGTAAGGCATGCACCAAATATTCTTGAGTTGAAGCTGCTGTTTATAGATTAAATGTGAATGTCTACCTTGACCATCTCAGATTCCCCACCTGAGCAAACTTTGGACAGCAGGACAGAAGAAGAGCCAATAATGCATAGCCTGACTACCACCTACATCAGAAGATGGGAAGCCACTAGACATTTCTTGATCTCTTCATCAACATGGAGAGCAACAAAGTATTTATCTTTGGGCTACTCTTTGACCCTTGGTGGTTCCTGATTTGCCATATAAATGAACCTGTGGTCTGATCTGTGTAGTCTAGAGAGTGCTAATATATTGATGGCAAGAATAGTGTAGCAAATGTTTTCCCACCATTTTTAAGATGTGACTGATGGGCTTGAAAATTAAGCCTTTCGCCTTCTGTACTCAAGCATGCGTGATTTGCTCTAATGCTTGGTTGAAGTTTTCAAGGTAATGGTAACCCATAAAGTGGGATGGCAATTTAAAGTGGTACTGACATGATTAGAAGCTTAAGGTCACACTTGTGGAGATTTTAATTTTGTTTTCTTCTTCTTAGACTCTGGCTAATCTGTGTACAGAATTATCTGTTTTAAATGCAATTGTAACTGATAAAGTCATAATCAGAGAACTTTACAACTGTTTGTAATTTACCTTCTTAAAGTTTTTTTAATGACTTCATTTTGAGCCTGCATAGGATGTCAAACACTCAAAGTGGATATAATTCTGAATTATTTAAATATCAATCCATATAATATCTGTTGGGTTACTGATGGAGAAGAAAGAAAGGCTTTTAGTATAGTAGGTGTTAGATAATGTATCATGGAGCTATAATTTGTCTCTTATGTACTTGCTTTGCATACCTTGTGGCTTCTCATTAATATTGTGGTAAATATCAAGATGGCGGGCAGTTTTATAGTGAAGGTATTTCCAAGCAGCTATTTGCACTGTATTTCTAGACATTGCAGATACAGGCTTGCAAAATTCTGCCAAAAACTCTAATTCCATAAGTTACCAATGTGCACAATCAAGTGATAATTTTCCTGTATCTGCGGGTGTATAGGATCTCCTTGAGAGTATTGAATAACACAAACGTAAATGGAGTAGAATACAGTCTTGTACAGGAACTGCCAGAATTTCTTGATATTAATCTTGAATTTATCATTGTTCCTTCATCTTCACACATGAAAATCTTGGATCGCCTCACCCCTCCCTGGGGTGTTCGACAAGCACCTTTAATATATGTGTTTCAGTGGTTCAAAAAGCCCAAGGCCATGTTCTGAAATATGCTGTCCAATATAAGATTGAAAAGGAATAAGACCAGGGGTTTAGGGAATTTGCTGAGTCGAATTTGGAATGGAAAAAAAAACTGACAATGTTATAGAGTTCAGGCAATTATAGGACTTATTTCAGAATACCCTCAGAGGTGAAAACATTTACTATAATTTTGTATTTTATATCCCTTACAATAAATTTCTGATTGTGTTTGATTTGGTACAGTGCCATTCTGTAACTACTCTCTCCATTCAGACAAGATTATGTTTAATGTTCCTCCTACCAATGTGATTCACCTTAGAAAGCCATACATTAGCAATTTATGTACTTTGTAGACTCCTTGTGCCATTCCCATCATCTTTAGATTGGCTGAACTTTTGGCCACACTTCAATCAGTTCCTTCCATTAAGCTATTAATATACTGTATTATTGCAGTTCTAATGATGATTCCATTGACACAGCTCTAGTCACAGTTTATGAATATTTTTCTTGACTCTTTTGTTTTTAGATTGTGAGGAACTTCCTGCCAGACTCCTCAATCTCCATTTGCAGATATGCTTGTGACAAGTCACTCTTTAAAGCCCTCTCCCCACCTGCCCAAGGTACAAAACTGTCTTTATTTGTGGCAGTGGTAACAGTCTCTGGTTAGTGCTACCATTTGGGCTGCCATTGCCTGTTGATGTCACACTGAGAGCTTTGATTGAGTGCCAGTCTAGTTGGATTTTTCTCAACACTTCACATCCGAAACGTGCTGGCCCTTCACTTTTCAATACATAAACTTCTAACTGCTGTGTTTGGCCTTCATACATCACATTCACCTTCAGTTTGCCTTTGGGAGACACTTTTTTCACCTGTGTAGGTCTTTAGTGTTACGGAGGTCTTCTCTAATGGTATTTTAGAAAACAGTCTGTTGTAGTCAGCCTCTGGAATTATGGACAAAGCTGGCCCTGTATCCAGCTCCATTTTCAGTTTTACATCAGACACATCTATTGTGATCCAGGTGATTTTGCGATCTGCTTCAGTTATGCCATGCTTTTCCAGACATGACAGTCCACCTTTGTCAGACTGTGTTGTCTGATTCTGTTTTATATTCGGTAGCTTTAAGTATTTGCTTAGTTTTGTGTTTGAGACTTTTCACTCAGTTGTGCTTTCTGTCTGTCTTGCTCATTCTCTCTGTGACCTTGTCTGTGACACTTTCTGCAGACTTTTTCTTTGAACCAGTGCACATTTGCAACATGGGAGAATTTTCCACATCAATAATTTCTTCGGCTTTTTGTACCATTCAGGGAAATTTCGGGCATTTCACATTCTAACGTTCTTTTCTGTAATTCTGCTGCATCCTTTGCTGCAATCTCTAATGATATTGCAAAGGTCAATGCCTGTTCAAAAGGTTAGGTCTCTTTTGGGCAGTAACCTCCTTTGAGTGCTTTGACTATGCATGCCACATGCAAGCCTGTCTCTTAATGCATCAGGAAGTCCATCTCTAAAGTCACAGTACCGGGAAAGTTTGCGCAGTTCTGCCATGTGTTCAGAAATGCTGTCATCTTTTGACTGGTTCTGTTTGTAAAATTTGAATCTCCCAGCTATTGCCAGCAGTCTAGGGCTGAAGAGATTTTGTAAAATTGTAATAATTTCATTGAATGTCTTGCTTGCTGGCTTTGCACAGGTTACTAAGTTGCGTAAGAGACTCTACGTGCTTGGGTCCATTAAGCTAAGAAGTTTAGGGACTTTCTTTTGCTCCTCCATGTTTTTCACGTTACAATACAGTTTAACCCTCTCAATATACGACTCCCAGCCTTCATTAATGCCACCAAATTTGTCAGCTTTCCCAAATGAAGCCATCGCCACATTATTTTCACTTTAATTTCATCTTTCACTGTTACTCACATGTTCTGTTGTTATCATCTGTGAAGGCCTTCTTGCGCTGCTTAATTCTCTTTGTTTTGTCCCGTAACTGTCGGTGCAATTGGTGATATTCTCTGACATTCAGGTTCGCACTTGTCACCAATTTGTTGTGTCTGTGCACGATTAATATCAATTAAGTAAAAGGACACACCTCTTGAGATGGCATTAACTGGTGTATTCACATTACAGAGAGAGAGAGAGAACATGGCACATGGGTAAACAACAGTGCATGCGCAGACTACAGATCAATATGTAGTGCTAAGGGGGGGGGGTCATTACCCTAAAAGAATTAGATCCATACATTATATATGGTATTACAGGAAAGATATTGCCATGGATAGAGATTGGCTGATTGGCAGGAGGCAAAGAGTGGGAAGAAATGAAGCCTTTTCTGATCGGCTGCCAGTGACCAGTGGTGTTCCACAGGTGTCAGTGTTGGGACCACATCTTTTTACATTATACGTCAATGATTTGATTAATGGAATTGACGGCATTCTGGCCAAGTTTGCAGATGATACGAACATACGTGGAGGGACAGCTTCTGTTGAGAAAGCAGAGATACTGCAGAAGAACAGATTGGGTTGGGAGAATGGGAAAAGAAGTGGCAAACAGATACAGTTTCTAGAAGTGTATAGTCATGCCCTTTTGGAGAAGGAATAAAAACATAGACTATTTTCTAAATGGGAAGAAAATTCAAAACTCAGAGGTGAAAAGCGACTTGGGAGTCCTCGTACAGGATTCCCTAAAGGTTAACTTACAGGTTGAGTCGCTGATGAGGAAGGCAAATGTTAGCATTCATTTCAAGAGGACTAGAACATAGAGACAAGAGTGTAATGCTGAGGCTTTATAAGGCACTACTGAGGCCTCACTTGCAGTATTGTGAACAGTTAGATCCCCTTATCTAAGAAAGGATGTGCTGACTTTGGAGAAGGTTCAAAGGACATTCACAAAAATGAATCTGGGATTGAAAAGCTTATCATTTGATGGCTTTGGGCCTGTACTCACTGGAATTTAGAAGAATGAGCAGGGGATCTCTTTGAAACCTATTGAATGTCAAAAGTCCTAGCTAGAGTGGATGTGGAGGGGATGATTTTTGTAGTGCTGGAGTCTAGGACAACTTCAGAATAGAGGGATGCCCATTTAGAATGGAGATGAGGAGGGTGGTGAGTCTGTGGAATTTATTGCCACATGCGGCTGCAGAGGCCGTGTTATTGACTGTACTTAAGGCAGATGTTGAGAGATTCTTGATGTGTCAGGGTGTGAAAGGTTAGGGGGAGAGGGAAATGGATCAGCCATGATCAAATGGCAGAAGAGACTCAATGGCCTAATTCTGCTCCATTGACTTATGGTCTAATTGAGGAAGGAAAATGGAAGTGAACTTAACCGTTCAAAATTCAGAACTCAAGTTTATTTATTCTGTGTACATTGAAACATACAGTGAAATGTGCCATTTGCATTAACAGCCAACATACCCCAGGATACAGTTTTATAGTACAATATTGATATTCTCATTTGTTCTGTGTTTTATTTAAATACATAATTTATTATTCATTTAAAAGTAATTTGGCCTTTTTAAACTATTTCTATGAAACTTCAACTAATTGCGGTAGCCACTTAAATGGGACAAAATGTATTGGTTTCGATACGTCCCAATTAACCAGAATCAAGTGTAAATCGCATTGGCAGCTTTCCATTTATCAACCCTGTTAGTTACAAGGTGAGTTGTATTCCAGCTTTTGTTATTGCTCTTGGTGTAAGAGAATGTATATGAGCTGGAATGGATGTAGAACTAAAGGGAGGCGAATGACAATGGAGCAAGTGTGGGATGAAACTTTCAGGATTGAGGGAGTTTAAAGGAAGAGCAAACAGGTGAGAGAATCAGCAGATGCAACGTGAGTTAGGGTTATGGAGGCACAAGTGAATGGGTGCAGAGATGATCTCTGCCTCAAATACATCTGTTATCAGCAGCTTCTTTCCCTGTTATCCCAACTAACACTGTCCAGCTCTAAGGAAAGAGTAGAAACCTGGGGTGGGGGGTGGAGAAAGAGGGGAAGAAACCAGAAACAGAGATCTGAAAATCCAAAACCAATATTGGTACCAATACCAATTTTCTTTTACCTATATTGCACCAAAAATGATCAATCTATGATATTAAATTTTTTGTGTCAATGCCCGCATTTTCTCAGAGCTTCTATGATATAGGTACAGTATTTGTATAACTGTCATAACAATTTTGGCAGGGGATATAAAAGCATTGTGACACCACATTGGACAGATTTGAACATAAATGTTCACATTAGAGTTTTAGAAGGGAAAAAAATTAAATAATACATTTCTGCAGGCCTTGGTCTAATTTTTCCCATTTGATCCAGCTTCTCCAGATTATTTTAACTTCAATGCAGGTAAATAGATGATAGATTAATTTTGTAAATTTAAATTGGAATATATTATAATCTACTGTTTTACAGAATTGAACAAAGTCAAAATCTAACTTAATATATCAACCCAGATTAATCTACTGTTCACTCTAGGAACCATCTAAGTTTAGAATGAAATGAAATGTGTGGAATCTCTCAAAAACTCTTTGAGTTGTCGATGAACCTTTATTTTCTTCTGCTTGTCTACAATGTTCCCTATTATTGCAGGTACCATCCACATTATTAATGGGCCCCTAGTAAAATAAGAAGGTCTCTTGACCTCACAAACTATCTTATTATGGCCTTGCACCTTATTGTCTGCCTGCACTGCATTTTCTCTGTAACTGTAACACCCTATACTACGTTCACATTCTGTTACTGGTTTCCCTTCTACTACCTCAATGCACTGATTATGGTGAAATGATCTGTACCTCAGTACATGTGAACAATGTAAACCAATTTAATATGTCCATCATGTGTCTCTGGTTCTACAGAGTACATTTCAATAGGTTTTCTAGGCAGCATTGGTGGAGAATTATTTTAAAAGCAAGTTCTCTTGTCTGTGATGACTTCTGCTTTCTTGCAGCATGGTCATAAGTGCAACCTATTACTTAGTGACTTTCCCTCAATTGATCGGAGAGACCAAGTGCTACCTTTCTGAACCTGTGTGGTCTGATCTAGATATGCACTGACAGCCAATGGACCCTACATCAGCAAAAAGCCTTTGCTTAAATTGAACGTGTGTAAATGTGTTTGATATTCAAAAATATTCAGGCTCATTCAGGCATTACCTTTAAAAACTAATAGGAAAAGTAAGTTAATGAAAATATATAATTGTAAAAAGTAAAACACCAAAAACATTCAAAACTCAAAAGATTAAATATATTTAGTTTACTGAAAGAACTCAAATAAAAATGACGTTCATTTTTTTTATTGATTGCTATATCCTCTACAGTCATTTGTGCTTCTCTTCTGAAACAAGCATGTCCCCCCACCCCTAGTTAATGTATTTTAACCCCAAAAGCACCAGCAAACCTTCCCATTGTTTCTAATAAGAAACAACTAATCTGGCCTATCAATTCTTCTAAAAGTGTCCCAATAATCTAAAGCTCTTTCTCCTGCATCACCTGTACTTTTTCTGTACTCACCATTTCCGGGAACCTTTGTAATCCATAGATAACATTGGAGGTTCTGATTTTTATCTCATCTCTAGCTCACCATAATCTATTTGCAGGATCTCTTCCTTAATTTTGCCTATGCCAATTGGCCATACATCTGATCGTCTGGCTATTCACCCCCTCCCCCTGTACGATTTCGTTCAGCCATCCATTTTCATCCTGGATTTGGTATCAAGATAGCAATGCATAGTGGTGAGCACAGTGCTTAACAGGACGGGCGACCAGGGTTCAATTCCCACTGCTGCCTGTAGAGAGTTTGTACATTCTCCTCATGACCATATGGGTTTCCTACGATTTGCTCCCCGAGTCCAAAGACATACCGGTTGGTTCATTAGTTACTTGGTCATTGTAAATTGTCCCATGAATAGGCTAGGGTTAAATCTGGGGATTGCTGGGAGGTGTGGCTTGAAGGGCTGGAATGGCCTATTAAATACTGTATCTCAATAAATAAATACATACATACTACCATCCTGAAATTAAATTTGTGACCATAGTAATGCCCATATTACCCCTAGCAAATGAATGCAGCAATCCACCTGTCCTTACTCCCAGTCAACGTAGTTACTCATGTTGGCATGGACTTGACTCTGTGGAAGCCCTCCCTTCTCCAGTGTCCAGAGGTATATTCCAGTTAGGAGCATGATGCCCTCAGGGGATTCCTCTGTCACTTACGCAGTCATCTTGTCGTGGTTATGCTTAAGATTCAAGGCGACTGTCTCCTGAAATGAAGCATCCTGAAACAATCACCTTCAGAGATACATTGTGGCAGTGCCAGAAGCTGCTCAGGCTCTGAATTCACATCTTCCACAATCCAGTTGAAATCACATCCTGTTCCTCAGGTCGTTTGGGACATGCAAGCATCTTGGCTTCCCCAAATGTAGTAAACTTTGTACAAAATGTCTTCCCAAAGGTACATGGAGGAGTGGGGCGTGGAGGGATAGAGACCAAATGCAGGAAAGTGGGGCTAGCTGGGTGGGCATGGACTCATTTCCTCCACTATGGCCATAAATGCAACATGTAGAAATGTAGCAGCGTGCAGTCTTCCACTTGCTCTATTCTTCACTTACAAGCTACCTGACAGTGCCTAGTCTAACTAGTGGACCCCGCTTCTTTAAAGTATTCAGGCTAGCTAGACTAAGTTCACCTGGAGCTGGCTACTTATGTTCTTGTGCCTCTCTGGATGTGACATGAACAGTACAGTTACTGTAGCTCTGATGCGATGCAGCAACCAGGGAGAACTTGGCAGCATTCCCAAGTTCTATATAGTGGGTGCACTTTAACTGAGCATTGCATATCCACGCAAGTTTTTGAAGATTGTCAAATTTTACCTGCATATAATTGGACTGAGTCAGCAATTTTGCTTTGTTTGTAGGCTCTGATTATGATTTAGTGTCAATAAATTAGTGAAACCCACAACATTTCTTATTAAGCCAAACTTTAAAAATGTCAATATATCAATTGTTATTGACGTGATTTACTCAATGGACTATGTTTAATATATAACACCAGAGTGTGAAAGCAAAAATGTGTGAGAATGTAGGGTTGAATAGGTAAAAGCTTGATTGTTTTTATTTACAAACAAGAGAAAATCTGCAGATGCTCAAAATCTAAGCAACACACACAAAATGCTGAAGGAACTCAGCAGGCCAGGCAGCATCGATGGAAAAGAGTACGGTCAGTGTTTCAGGCCAAGACTCTTTATCAGGGCTGGAGAAAAAAAGAGAAGAAAGAGGGAAAGTGTCACTCTGACTCCTCATCTTTTTTTCTCCAGCCCTGATGAAGGGTCTCAGCCCGAAACGTCGATTGTACTCTTTTCCATTGATGCTGCCTGGCTTGCTGAGTTCCTCCCACATTTTGTGTGTGTTGCTTGCTTTTATTTACTTTTGTTTGTTTTAGCAGGCTTTGAAATACACTCAAGTTGCTTGAAAACAACAATTCTACAATTAGAATTCTTAGCAAGAATTCAGTAATATATTCAAGCCCCTAAAATTTACAATTGAAATGTTCAATTACTGGTTCATTGGGTAGATGGATAGCAGGGTGGAGATGCATTTCTACCAAAGGAGGGGTAAGGCACACCTTCTCTCCGCTAGCCTGCATGTCACCGTTGGCAAGGCGTAGCACCTTCTTAGTCGCTCAGTCATGGTCACATGAAGCCATGGGAGCAGGTGGTGGAGAGTCGTACACTGCATGATCAGTGGTGCTTATCACAAATCCTGGTTATGCGACCACTGACGCCAGATAGACAATCTCTGAAGAGTATTGATAATGGCTGGGGTCGGCCATCTTGTAAAGACACTCCTTAGGAGAAGGCAATGGCAAACCAATTCTGTAGAATAATTTGCCAAGAACAATCATGATCATCAAAAGACCATGATTACCACTGTCATACGACATGGCACATAACAAACGAACAAACAACTGGATAGATCTGTAATTCCTTTAACTTAAAAATGAAATATTTATATAGTTTCGTAGTGGTTAGTACAAAGCTAACACAGTGCCAGTAATCATGGTTCAATTCCCGCCACTGACTATAAGCAGTTTGTATAATCTCCTGTCCTCAGAGACACGAATGATGTATTTCACTGCATGTTTCGATGTACATGTGACAAATAAATCTAACCTTTCATTACTTTTATGGAAGTTCAGCATGATGTCTCAGCGGTATTTTTTTGTTATAGCCACAGCTTTAAAAATAATTGCTGTCAATTAAAATTTGTATTTCTCAATTTCATTCTGTGTTTTTGGCATTATTTATGTAACGCCCTGGTTAAGATTTTTACTGCTATGCTGTAGGTATTTCTTTTTAGCAGTTCTGTAAAAGCAGTTTGTTCTGCTTTCAGCCTGTTTGGGTTTGAGCTGAGATTAGAGACTTTGTTGTTTGACTTCGCAATGTGGTGTCAGCCAGTCAGGATTGCGGAACTGGGAGAAGGTTCTAGAGAATGCTGGGCGCAGAGGTTTTTTTGTGAGAGACACTAGTGTGGGTCAAAGTCTTTGTTGGCAGGAGCTGGGAGAAGACAGGAGGGAGGGTGGCTGAGGATGCCGTCCCTGTTGCACAAGGTGGTTTGTGCAGATGAATGGCTTCAAGGAGGAAGGACCAATACTCCTGTAAGAGAGCCATTTGTTCAAGATGGATTACAAGTGACATTTGGAAGGTGCAGTGAGTGTATATCAAAAACAACGGCTTCCGGAAGATTTGAGCTCCATCATGTACATATGGCTGTGTAAGTATAATGGGTCCTTTTTCTTTCTTTCCTTTAATAGCTGGTTGCTTAAGTTAACATTCTTAAATATACGTTATAATTGTAAGCAGTGTACAATCTGTTATTTCTTGCAGTAAATCACACAACATTCACACAAACCGGGGTTTAGGTGGGCAAAACATCCCAACCTCACAAATTTGGCAGGACAAAAGTTGTATACACTCTAGATGTACAAAGCCTGAGAAAGGTGCTTTTCTCGCCAAGTAGTCCAGTGGCTGTTAGCAAGGGGTTAGTGAGCCGCATTTCCAGAAATGCCCAGTAAAAAGGTGTTTCATTGATTTTTTTCAAGCAAGATTAAAGAAGTTGCATGTAAATATTCCTGATGAATTACTTTAAAGTGTTACAAAAAGGATATCCAGCAGCTGAAGTTCTGTGCACTGGCAATTAATGCATTATTCTAATACACCGGTCGAGAACTGCTTTTGAACGGTGCTTTTCATACGTCTTATCATTTTGCTCCCAATAATGTATGTAGTGTAAATGTAATCACTGTTGCAAAATAAAGAGTTAAGACAGTTATTGTACCTACAATAACATCCCAAAAGAAATTAGATAAACGATTTTGCTGGTGATGTTGGCTGAGATGCGACAAAGGGCCAGACACCAAGAAGCTCCCTCTGGTCTCCAGGTGCTGTAGATCTTTTAGATCAACCTGAAAGCTGAATGAACCTGGATTTGGAGCCCCTTCCAAAAGAAGATGCCACCAACTGTACAGCTGTCCTTCATTTTGGTATCATCCCAGATTAAGTGCTCAAGTGGCTGCAGCCTGTTTTATGTCTAATACCTTTAAATTATGACAAAAGTGTGCTTCTACTGAGCTAAGACAAAGGTTGGTAGCTTTGCATTAATGGAGCTTTGCTTTGGCTGGATATACTGTATGTAACTGGACACTACATACCAATATGGAGTGTCAAATGACTGCAGACGTAGGACTCTGGAGCAACACCCAAAGAACTCAGGTGGAGATCAGCAGGTCAGGAAGCATATATGGAGGGTAATGGACCATTTCCCAGTTAGTCCAGGTGAAAGGGTCTTGACCCGAAACACTTCCCTTCATAGACTCTGCCTGATCTGCTGAGTTCCTCTAGCTTCCTTTGTATGTTAATACATACCAATATGCTCAAAACACATTCCCTGTATGAATGCAAAGGCTGTTATTTGTTGCAAATATTGCCAAAATGTGGTAGACTGTCATTTCACTTGAATTCTTAAACCATATTATTGAATACAAATCAAAAAGTTTCCAACTACAATTGTTTTCTACAAATATAAAAATATGCATTGCTATACTTAAGAAGCAAAGATAACTGAGAACATAAAGATCAGAACTTTATTAAGAATGTTTCTGTTTTGTAAGCAACAAGCATCTACCACTTTTCCGTTTAAGTTCTTCACTCCAGCGTATCAATGCATCATTTCTTCTACATGAAATATGCAAACTATCTATACAAATGCCTACCACGGTTTTCTGCTCAAATTCCTTAATTTGGTCAGCTTTCTTTAATATAATTCAGTTATAATTTATTTTGTTTTCTCTTTTTAAATTTTGATTAGTTATATGCAATTCTGAAGATATTGAAAATTCTACTTAGATACATATCACTATAACTGAATTACAGCATGGAGCCAATTGAATATAATTTTGTGAAGAATAATCTGAATAGACCTCTAACCTAGTCATAAAAATAACAATTTAATGTTGCAATAACAGTAAATATGATTATGCAAGACACTTTATTATGCATTTTTGTGGGCTATGTTTTAAAAATTACAGCCTGGAAATTGAACCATTACTTCTCACATTTATATGAATTCTCCATGAAGAGTTATTTTTGTTTGATTAAATATGAGCAAATTTAGAAAACCATCTCTAAATTAAAGGAAGGGTTTTAAAACAAATTTGCTGGTGCCCTTTCAAACAGAGCAAGTCACTTACAAACCAAGCTGAGGTGAAAACAAAAGCCTTGGTCTGAGATTTAACTGAGCTAACTTAAAATATTAAATAACTTAAAATAGCACTGAAGGAATATTATACAAAATTTTCTTATGAAATTGGAGATTCCCCACAACGATGCCTTAACTCATTTTGTTGGATCCAGTTATTACTTTGGTCTTCTTATATAAAAAAACAGCTGGGAAAAAGTAAGCATTCTAAAATAATTCAATTAATATTTAGATTCTTTCATCTCTTCTGCTACAATTTTAAGTACAGCAAAACTCCGGTATTCTACCTTCTTATCTTTCAACACCTGCTCATCTCCTTCTATTTCCGAAGCTTCTTTTAATCCTGCCAGCACCCTGTTCCATACATTCTTTTTAAATTCTCTCCATTTAACTTACCACATTTTGTTTCCTACGCTCCCTTTAAGTGCATCTGGCTTATAGAAAAAATGTATTGCAATACTATGTAGCATTTAAAAAAAAGAGAATTTAAAGTGTAATTGTGTATTAAGAAGACTAGTATTTAATAGTCCGGAAAATCTGTCAGCTGGCACCAGCAAAGGCCAGGTGTGGCCAGATGTTGCTGGATTACCATATTTTGACTATATACTTGACTTTCGAGCTATAAAAAACTGTGATGTGACATGTTAAATTTATTATTTTAATATAATAAATCAATTCAAAAATCGCTTTTATAATATCAGATGTGAAGAATTTACTTTGTTGGACGATTTAAATTAGCTTTGATAATGTGCCAGTGTAATTTTCAGCAAATGTGAATATTTTGTGGGTTTACAAAACTATTTTCAACTAAAAAGCTTAAATGTTTGTCCTGTGGTATATATTTTGTTCATCGGTGCATTTATTTTTCTCTACCACTCTGTACAAAACAACATTTGAACAAAAATTAAGGCCATATTTATTTATGTATTTATTTATTTAGAGGTACAGCACAGAACAGGCCCTTTCGGCTCAATGAGCCACACCACCCAGCAATCCATCTACTTAACACTAGTCTAATCACAGGATAATTTACAATGACCAATCTACCTACGAAGCGGCACGTATTCGGACTGTCAGAGAAAACTGGAGTACCTGGAGGAAACCCATGTGTCACAATGAGGAATGTACAAACTCCTTACAGGTGGCATCAGAACTGAACTCTGAACTCTGAACTCTGTAATAGCATTTCACTAGCCACTACATGACCACGGTGCTCAAGGAGAAATCAGTGAAGTAGAAACTGCAGAAGATGTCCTTTCATTGATAATCATGAGGAAATTCATTGCTATTTTAGAAAGGCAATGCCAAACAAATCGTTTTCAAAACACTTTTAAACAGAGCAAGTAATTTTCAAATCAAGTTGAGCTGAAAGCAAAACTTTGTGAGACACCTTTGTGACAATATCCTGAGTTATTCATTATGGACTGTGCTTTTAAAAAAAAAGAGGAAGCTGTACAGCACAAACAGCTTGTTACAGAGAGAGAGAGGGGTGACAACTGCCACAGTTTGTTTGGGATTTCTGCAAGGACACTGCCAGCTTCTGAGATCCTACAGAGAGAGAGAGAGGAGGAGCTACATGATGGACAGCTGGTGTTCAGCACAACAGTATTTAAACCAGCATAGTTGCTTGTTTCACAGGAAGCACAGAAGAAGGGACACGCAGACGCACTAAGGTGTGGTGAAATTACCATTCAGGTGTCCAGGAGTGTGGGACTGAGGATCGATTAAGAAGAATCGATCTGTGATTATTAGTGCGTGAAAGAGCGACCCTGTGGAGTCTACCAGTGTGCCTAACCCTTGCCTGGGTTGGTAGATTATCACTTGAGGATGGTGCTCTTAAGTTGGTCAAGTTTGGCTAACTTGGAAGTTCCGGAGAACAATGGGAAGAATAGATGGCAGCGGCTTATGCGGACAACAAACCTCTCTCTCGTCAATTCTACTCAACTCAATAACACGAACTGAACTGACTTCGTTTACCTACCATCGTAAGACTGTACCAATTACCACATAAGCTTGAATAAGTTTGGGTTTATAATTCCATGCCTATATATACGCATATCTCTGCTAACCTGTTTGATTTATCTGGTTTTATGTTACTTTATTATGTAGTTACTAATAAAATAGCATTAGTTAACAGCAAAACCAGACTCCAGGTGTGTTCCATTTCTGCTGGTTCTTTAATCCGTTACGGGGTATGTAACACCTTACACTGAACTTGGCCCAGGCCTCATGTTTGCCCTTAACACTTGACCCATGGTCACTCTTACCTTTTGCAGATGTACAACTCCTAATATCCCCTTGGCATTGTTGCCACAACTTATTCATAAAGCTGTTTAGCCTCTGATGTTGCAATACAGCTGTAAGCTAGAGCGCTATGATATGGAGAGCAAGCTGTTGCTCACATAGCAGGCTCCTTCTCTCCAAAGGAATGGGGTAGATCAATCCAGTTTGGCACCAATGACATCATGAGAGTTGCCAGATATCATTGAGCTCAATGTAGGACTGCCTTAGGGACTTCAGCTCTGGATTATTCCTCGGGGTTTACTCCCAAAGCCTTCCCATGAGTGGATAGAGCTGCAAGGCGGTGAAGGTTTCAGATCAGAGTTTTCCTTCTCCTACATGAGCTGATGAACCCCATCTGTCCAAAGAGACTTGTTTGAATGCACCATCAGCCAACCTTTGCCCCTTCTGTCAGTAGAAACAGTTCTGCCAGTCTTAGTCGTTAAGCCACACATGAAAGCCTGAAGCTGCTTTTGGTTGTCAGAGACCATTTGAGAGGCACGAGACTGGGAGCATTAATAAGTAGTGGGAACTTAACCCCAATATTACCCCCAACTATAATTGCCTTAAGGAACCAATACAATGTACAGTATCTAATACACAATGTTATCCCCCTACCTTTGAACACACAACCTGTGTGAATGCCTTCTCACTGGGAGCACAATATGGAGAAACATCTATAAGGAAATTACCATACTTACTAATTTTACCTTGCTTTCAATTTAAGTTTAAATTAATTCTTTTCAGAGAGAAAAAGATATTTTTACAAATTAGCCAAAATGCAGCTGTCCTGATGTACAATAATGGTATTGAACAAACAAATGGCCAGCAATTGTATGAAATGTTTTACCCTAACTAATATACCTATATCTTTTAATTCTTGTGGAAATCCTATAATAAATTAACACAGAATTTATGCTAAAAGATGAAATAAATTTCATGATATTTCACATGATTTCCAAGAAATATCTAACAAAGTACTAAGGCCTTCTCCTGTGGTATCTTGGATCAAATGTACGGCCTAAGTTCATGTTGAAATATTTAAATATAGCATAGCCAAAAATTGTCTTAAATTTAATTTTAAAAATGTTGTACAATATTGGTGTTTTTCTATCTGATCTGAATAAAATTTTAGGGAGACAGACTGAAATCCATAAAAGGAAACAGATACTAAATCCTCTGAAAATGGAGTTGCATCTACAGTTATTTTATGGCAGTTTTCAAATTCTGGTGTAAGTATTCGAGTTTGACAAGAAATGTTGTCATAAGTCAAAAACTAGCATAAATTTCAGCACAATTTCTATGTAGAAACAATTCAGAAACTGAGACAACATGTTGAGTAAATTACTGATGGTTTCTAGTTTATGATGAAGATCAATTACTCCTTTGAAGACTACTAACAAGAAAGATGCTGGCCCAGAATTCCACTGCCTCTAATTTTCATGTAGGCAATGAACAATGTTAAATCAATGCAGTTTACAATAGCAGAAAAAACAATTTTTGTGTATTTTGTTTATATACCTCAATTTCAGAGCAATTATTCTTCCTTTTATATAACATATGCAATGACTACCTGGAGTTGTGGTATTATTCTACATGAAAATATTTAGAAATAAATAGCATGAACTGAATGCTGAATGGAGGTAATACCCGTAAAAAGAATTGCCTGGAATAATGACTATATTTAATTTTGATTCCCAAAAAGTCAAAATGTACTTTTATTCCAATATTAATATGGATGATGATTGTGTAAATGGTGATTGATTAGTCTGTAGCCTTTTTGTAGCATTATCTCACATATACTTAAAAAATGATATTTGGTCTCAGGTGATGTTAATAAACTGAATCTATAATTTTTGACTCGTTTGGGTTTGGTGGATTGCCAATGACATATAAATTCTTCCTAATTAATAGTCCAATAGCCTCATACAAGTCATTTATCAGAAAGCAGATCATTGATATCATTTATCATCATCTAATTAGCACATTCTAATCTTAGATATTTCAAAAACTGGATCTCCAATGTACTTATGCAACTAACTACGTGTTCTAGTTCACTTGGAAATTACCTGTCAAATAGAAAAGATCCCTGATCACCGGCCAAACATGGCACAGAATTGAGGACGTAACTCCCCAACACTAAACATGGGAATCCTAATAAGGTTGGGCTCTATTGCGGGAACCTGTGACTCCAAAACTCACACAACTGGAACCACCAGTTCTAGCCTGCAAGATTTGACCCAACAATTATTAATGACGTGCACTCTCTTGAAAAGTTGTTTTCTAAAGTGGAAAGTTATAGAAACATAGAAACATAGAAAATAGGTGCAGGAGTAGGCCATTCGGCCCTTCGAGCCTGCACCGCCATTTATTATGATCATGGCTGATCCTCCAACTCAGAACCCCGCCCCAGCCTTCCCTCCATACCCCCTGACCCCTGTAGCCACAAGGGCCATATCTAACTCTCTCTTAAATATAGCCAATGAACTGGCCTCAACTGTTTCCTGTGGCAGAGAATTCCACAGATTCACCACTCTCTGTGTGAAGAAGTTTTTCCTAATCTTGGTCCTAAAAGGCTTCCCCTCTATCCTCAAACTGTGGCCCCTCGTTCTGGACTTCCCCAACATCGGGAACAATCTTCCTGCATCTAGCCTGTCCAATCCATTTAGGATCTTATACGTTTCAATCAGATCCCCCCCTCAATCTTCTAAATTCCAACGAGTACAAGCCCAGTTCATCCAGTCTTTCTTCATATGAAAGTCCTGCCATCCCAGGAATCAATCTGGTGAAGCTTCTTTGTACTCCCTCTATGGCAAGGATGTCTTTCCTCAGATTAGGGGACCAAAACTGCACACAATACTCCAGGTGTGGTCTCACCAAGGCCTTGTACAACTGCAGTAGTACCTCCCTGCTCCTGTACTCGAATCCTCTCGCTATAAATGGAGGCATACCATTCGCCTTTTTCACCGCCTGCTGTACCTGCATGCCCACTTTCAATGACTGGTGTATAATGACACCCAGGTCTCGTTGCACCTCCCCTTTTCCTAATTGGCTACCATTCAGATAATAATCTGTTTTCCTATTTTTGCCACCAAAGTGGATAACTTCACATTTATCCACATTAAATTGCATCTGCCATAAATTTGCCCACTCACCCAAACTATCCAAGTCACCCTACATCCCCTTAGCATCCTCCTCACAGCTAACACTGCCACCCAGCTTCGTGTCACCCGCAAACTTGGAGATGCTGCATTTAATTCCCTCATCCAAGTCATTAATATATATTGTAAACAACTGGGGTCCCAGCACTGAGCCTTGCGGTACCCCACTAGTTACCGCCTGCCATTCTGAAAAGGTCCAGTTTATTCCCACTCTTTGCTTCCTGTCTGCTAACCAATTCTCCACCCACACCAATACTTTACCCCCAATACCGTGTGCTTTAAGTTTGCACACTAATCTCCTGTGTGGGACCTTGTCAAAAGCCTTTTGAAAATCCAAATATACCACATCCACTGGTTCTCCCCTATCCACTCTACTAGTTACATCCTCAAAAAATTCTATGAGATTCGTCAGACATGATTTTCCTTTCACAAATCCATGCTGACTTTGTCCGATCATTTCACCGCTTTCCAAATGTGCTGTTATCACATCCTTGATAACTGACTCCAGCAGTTTCCCCACCACCGATGTTAGGCTAACCGGTCTATAATTCCCTGGTTTCTCTCTCCCTCCTTTTTTAAAAAGTGGAGTTACATTAGCCACCCTCCAATCCTCAGGAACTAGTCCAGAATCTAACGAGTTTTGAAAAATTATCACTAATGCATCCACTATTTCTTGGGCTACTTCCTTAAGCACTCTAGGATGCAGACCATCTGGCCCTGGGGATTTATCTGCCTTCAATCCCTTCAATTTACCTAACACCACTTCCCTACTAACATGTATTTCGCTCAGTTCCTCCATCTCACTGGACCCTCTGTCCCCTACTATTTCTGGAAGATTATTTATGTCCTCCTTAGTGAAGACAGAACCAAAGTAATTATTCAATTGGTCTGCCATGTCCTTGCTCCCCATAATCAATTCACCTGTTTCTGTCTGCAGCGGACCTACATTTGTCTTTACCAGTCTTTTCCTTTTTACATATCTATAAAAGCTTTTACAGTCCGTTTTTATGTTCCCTGCCAGTTTTCTCTCATAATCCTTTTTCCCCTTCCTAATTAAGCCCTTTGTCCTCCTCTGCTCAACTCTGAATTTCTCCCAGTCCTCAGGTGAGCCACTTTCTCTGGCTAATTCGTTTGCTTCTTCTTTGGAATTGATACTACCCCTAATTTCTCTTGTCAGCCACGGGTGCACTACCTTCCTTGATTTATTTTTTTGCCAAACTGGGATGAACAATTGTTGTAGTTCATCTATGCAACCTTTAAATGCTTGCCATTGCATATCCACCGTCAATCCTTTAAGTGTCATTTGCCAGTCTATCTTAGCTAATTCACGTCTCATACCTTCAAAGTTACCCCTCTTTAAGTTCAGAACCTTTGTTTCTGAATTAACTATGTCACTCTCCATCTTAATGAAGAATTCCACCATATTATGGTCACTCTTACCCAAGGGGCATCTTACGACAAGATCGCTAATTAACCCTTCCTCATTGCTCAAAACCCAGTCCAGAATAGCCTGCTCTCTAGTTGGTTCCTCGACATGTTGGTTCAAAAAACCATCCCGCATAAATTCCAAGAAATCCTCTTCCTCAGCACCTTTACCAATTTGGTTCACCCAATCTACATGTAGATTGAAGTCACCCATTATAACTGCTGTTCCTTTATTGCACACATTTCTAATTTCCTGTTTAATACCATCTCCGACCTCACTACTACTGTTAGGTGGCCTGTACACAACTCCCACCAGCGTCTTCTGCCCCTTAGTGTTACGCAGCTCTACCCATATCGATTCCACATCTTCCCGGCTTATGTCCTTCCTTTCTATTGCGTTAATCTCTTCTTTAACCAGCAACGCCACCCCACCTCCCCTTCCTTCATGTCTATCCCTCCTGAATATTGAATATCTCTGAACGCTGAGCTCCCATCCCTGGTCACCCTGGAGCCATGTCTCTGTGATCCCAACTATATCATAATCATTAATAACAATCTGCACTTTCAATTCATCCACCTTATTACGAATGCTCCTTGCATTGACACATAAAGCCTTCAGGCGCTCTTTTACAACTCTCTTAGCCCTTATACAATTATGTTGAAAAGTGGCCCTTTTTAATGCTTGCCCTGGATTTGTCGGCCTGCCACTTTTACTTTTCTCCTTTGTACTTTTTGCTTCTACCCTCACTTTACACCCCTCTGTCTCTCTGCACTGGTTCCCATCCCTCTGTTGTGAACTAACCTCCTCACACCTAGCCTCTTTAATTTGATTCCCACCCCCTAACCATTCTAGTTTAAAGTCACCTCAGTAGCCCCCGCTAATCTCCCTGCCAGGATATTGGTCCCCCTAGGATTCAAGTGTAACCCGTCCTTTTTGTACAAGTCACGCCTGCGCCAAAAGAAGTCCCAATGATCCAAAAACTTGAATCCCTGCCCCCTGCTCGAATCCCTCAGCCACGCATTTATCCTCCACCTCATCGCATTCCTACTCTCACTGTCGCGTGGCACAGGCAGTAATCCCGAGATTACTACCTTTGCGGTCCTTTTTCTCAACTCCCTTCCTAGCTCCCTATATTCTCCTTTCAGGACCTCATCCCTTTTCCTACCTATGTCATTGGTACCTATATGTACCACGACCTCTGGCTCCTCACCCTCTCACTTCAGGATATCTTGGACACTATTATATACTATTCCCTCTTATTATTCTGTCTTTAATTACAGTACATAGCTGGACTTTCCAACTGCCTCTCCTTTTATGTACAGCGTTCCAAAGGCAGCAGTTACAGAACTATGAAAAACAGCCTTGTTTGTACAATTTCTGCCCTTTTATTAATTGCTTGGAGGCTATTAAGATTCCTTGGCCTACCAATAGGAACAATATCAGAGTATGTGTTAACACACAGTATCTTATTTCCCCAGTATAACACTGCTAGTAAAACATCTTTAGCTTTCCTGTGGGAAAGTGATTTTGGCTCAAGCTTTTCAAAAATCTATTTTATAACAAAGATAAGCTTCCAAAGCAAATCAAGTAATTTCCGTTTTTAGAGTTCGTATCTCCAATTTCTGTCATTACAGCACATCCAAAACACTTAAACCTTGGTTGAATTCAAAATTATTAATAATATTTATTGCTATAAGCACAAAATACTGGTAAGTTTCAAATAAAATGATTGGATCAATATCTGATTAATTGTGAAATAATTTATTTTGCTGTAAGAAAAACAAAAAAGAAAGTTGGCTATATGAAGCAATTCCAGAAAATGCCAGAAATAAGCAAGAAACTAATCAACATCTGTCAAGAAAAATGTCAAGCCAACAGAATGGGATTGCAAAGTAACCATATATTTTCTAAATTAACCCCTTATTTTTCTATTGGCTCAGAAAAGCCTAGTAAAATATGTGCTTCCCCTTTCCACTTATTGCTCCTTCACTTTTCAGATTGGAGGCTTATGTGTAAGCTTTACATTGATCTGATTTGCCATGGACCATTAACCCATAATAGATAGGAGCAGAATTTGGTCATTCGACTCATCAAGTCTGTTCTGACATTCCATCATGGCTGATTTATTATCCCTCTTAACCCCATTCTCCTGCTTTCTCTCTGTAACCTTTGACGACCTTACTAATCAAGAACCTATCAACCTGTGCTTTAAATTTATCCAATGACTTGGCCTCCACAGTCTTCTGTGGCAATGAATTCTACAGACTTACCATCCTCTAAATAGAGAAGTTCATCCTCATCTCTGTTCCCGGGATCATTCTCAAAAACTTCCTGTGGATCCTTTCCAACGTCAACATATCCACTCTTAGATAAGGGGCCCAGAACTGCTCACAATACTTCAAATGTGGTCTGACCAATGCCTTATAAAGCATCAGCAGTACAACATTGCTTTTATATTCTAGGGCTCTTGAAATGAATGCTAACTTTGTATTTGCCAACCTGCTAGTTAACCTTCAGCGAATCCTGCACGAGGAATCCCAAGTCCCTTTGCACCTCTGATTTCTGAACTTGATCCCTTTTTAGAAAGTAGTCTTCAATGCAGTAATGTAGGATGTGAATTGAGCAAAAGAAGATCTATATTATTAATTAACATTATTAGTGTTTGTAGAATCAGAATCAGGATTAATATGGCTAGCATAAGTCATGAAAGTTGTTGTTTTGTGGCAGCAGTACATAGCAATAAATAATAAATACTATAAATTACATAAGTATATATATGTATATTGTTACGTACCCTGTAACTGGGTTGCCAAACCAGCAGAAATGGATCACTCAGTTGGAGTCTGGATTACTAGATCTAAGAAAGTTTTATTAAAGAAACAAGCAACACAGTAATCGAAAGGATAATAAATGCAACAGTTCAGCAATGATAAACGCACATGTGCACAGAACTAAGATAACAGGATCAATCAAGCTCTATTGTTGTCTAGGGGTAAATGACCAATTTCAAAGTGACACAAAGTCCAGTTCAATTTAGTTCAGTTTGCAGTAATCGTTGCCATGGCGATGGACAATGTTGGGGGAAGGAGAGAGAGAACAAGAACGAATGATCATTCAAAACGGCTTCCACACACAGACCTGCGATATTGCTCACAAGCAGCTTTCGGGCGAGTCCTTTGTGATGTCACCTGAGGTCACCGACTGTGACCCCTCCTCCAGATGCGGTCGATCCTCTGCAGTGAACCTGGCACCCAAGCAAGGGCGGACACACACCGGGTTCCCGCTGATCGTACCTTTCCACCCTGTGCGTCTATGGCTTGGTTCCACAACCAGCCTTCCAAGACGACTCCCGCCAACTTGCAGGGGGGCACCGCTTCCAGGGTCTCGTTACCTCGTGGTGTCGTGTGTGTCCTGCCTTAGCGAACCTGTCCCTTTTTATCCCCCTGCTGGGGTATCGGCTGTCCATCACTTCAAACAGTTCAGGGTTCAAAGGGGGAGCCGCTCTAGACAGCTCTCTCTCCCGTCCCTTCATTACACATCTCCAGATGCTGCTCCATTGTCTTCCTTATCTCTCTCTCTCCCGAAGACAGGTGGCAGACCAACTGCTGATCACACAGGACAGCTAGCATCTATGTGTATTCTTGTCACAATATAAAAGGAAACTAAATTAAACAAGTAGTGCAAAAAGTGAGGAAAAATTGCTGATGTACTTACATGGATTCATTGTCCATTCAGAAATATAATAGCAGAGGGAAAGAAGTGGTTCCTGAAATGGTAGGTGTGTGTCTTCAGACTCCTGTACCTCCATCTTGATGGTAGCAATGAGAAGAGGTGATGGAGGTGATGGGGTCCTTAAAGATGGATACTATCTTTTTGAGGCATTGTCTTTTGAATGTGTCCTGAATGCTGGGACTACTAGTGCCCATGATGGAGCTGGTAGAATTCCCAACTTTCTGCATCTTTTCCCGATCCTGTGCAATGGTCCCTCTGCACCAGACGGTGATGAACTAGTTAGAATGCTCTCTATAGCACATCAGTAGAAGTTTGTTTGTGCCTTTGGTGACATACCAATAATCCTCAAATTCCTAAAGAATTATAGCTGCTGTCATGCCTTCCTTGTAATTGCATCAATATGTTGGGCCCAGGATAAATCCTTTGATGTCTGATCCCCAGGAACTTGAAACTGCTCACCTTTTCCACTTCTGATCCCTTGATGAGGACGAGTATGTGTTCCCTTGACTACCGCTTCCTGAAGTCCACAATCAATTCTTTTCTCTTACTGATGTTGAGTGCAAGGGTATTGCTGTGACACCATTCAACCGGCTGATTTATCTTGCTTCTGTATGCCCCCTCATCACCACCTGAAATTCTGCCAACAAAAGTTGTGTCATTTGAGCTCTGCCTAGCCACACACTGGTAGCAAACTAGCTACTTGTTAACAATGTAACAAGTATAGTTCTAATTCTTTTTGAGAATCTTCAATGACAGAGACTGTCATTGCAAATGCCTACAAAGAGAGTAAATCACTTTGCCCTGAAGGGACATAGGAAAGCAGAACAGTGGAAGACCATTCTGCACATTAAGAACACTCAACAATTCAATCAGATCATTACTGAACATCTATGTATTTAAATTTCCTGCCTGATCACCAAATACCTTGGTTCCTTTTGTGTACAAAACCTTTACTGTCTCAATAATGAATATATTAATTGACTGAGCATCCAGAGACACATGGGATAGAGAATACCAAAGAGTCACAGCCCTCAGAGGGGAAAACAAATAGATCCTCAGTCAGGGGAAGGAACCTATCAACATCTCTAATGTGCTATACTCTGTTATTAAAAACCAATATATTATTTATGTGTCATCTTAATTGCCTGTTGTACCTACAATGTTAACTTGTGAATCATTATACTGTTCACTTATAGTCCTATACATGACTTACTGTGTAGAGGTATGGGGAAATACATACAAAACAAATACAAACTCAATTTTCTACTCCAAAGAAAGCCATGCGAATTGTAAATAAGACAAGTTATTATGAGCCAACCAATCCACTATTTATTCAACTAAACACTTTAAAATTCAGAGATTTTGTAGATTTTAAAATAATACAAATTATGTGTGAAGTAAAAATGGACAGCTACCACAAAGTATCCAAAGGTTGTTTAAAATGAGAGAAAGTCAACATGATTTGAGAGGAACATGTATATTTCAAAAACAAGGGATAAGAACAAATGTAAAAAATCATTGTATTTCAGTCAGGGGGTGAATCTATGGAACAGTTGTAGTGAGAATTTAAAACCATGCATCACACTCAACAAGTTAAAAAATTATTTAAAAATAATTTAATGAACAAATATAAAATACATGATTTAAAATAAATGGGAGTAATGTAAATAAATGATACTTGAAATTGGATTTTGTGTTAAAAGGTTATGAAATTGTTGTTTTGATGTGATGATTGACACCACATATGTTGTTGTATAAGTAAGAGGGGTAGGCATAATAAACTGTAGTTTCAACCTACACCCTTTCAGTCTGGTTAAAAGAATATCTATGTTTTTTTGTTGTAATTTTGTCTTATGAAATCATCATTGAAAATGATGTTTTTTGTTACGTTTGTACTGACCGAAATAAATTTCATTCATTCATTCATTCATTCATTTATTCATCCATTCATTCATGTTTCGCTATACACAAGAACTTCTGCACACTATCTTGCCCCACTTGGAGTACTGTGCTCAGTTCTGGTCACCTCACTACAGGAAGGATGTGGAAACCATAGAAAGGGTGCATAGGAGATTTACAAGGATTTTGCCTGGATTGGGGAGCATGCCTTATGAGAATAGGTTGAGTGAACTTGGCCTTTTCTCGTTGGAGTGACTGAGGATGAGAGGTGGCCTGATAGAGGTGTATAGGATGATGAGAGGCATTGATCATGTGGATAGTCAAAGGCTTTTTCCCAGGGCTGAAAATGAGTTGAATTGACTTTATTTCTTATATCCTCCACATACATGAGGAGTAAATATCTTTACGTTATGTCTCCATCTAAATGTGCAATGTGCAATCATAGTAATTTATAATAATTTATAATAAATAGAACAGTCAATGTAATATAGAGTACATGCAAGTCAGCGTGAGTACATCTCCTCCGTACCTACTTCTAAGCACCCTAAAACTGTAGCAAAAACACACAAAATACTGGTGGAACGCAGCAGGTCAGGCAGTATCTATAGGAAGAGTTTCGGATCTCCCCCTCCCCCTCCCTCTTTCAAATCTCTTACTATCTCTTCTGTCAGTTAGTCCTGACAAAGGGTCTCGGCCCGAAACATCGACTGTACCTCTTCCTATAGATGCTGCCTGCTGCTGCATTTCACCAGCATTTTGTGTGTGTGTTGCTTGAATTTCCAGCATCTGCAGATTTTCTCGTGCTTGCAACCTTAAAACTGTGCCATCTCATGCTTGCCATTTCAGCCCTGGGAAAAAGCCTCTGATGATCCACACGATCAAAACCTGTCATCATCTTATACATTTCTATCAGGTCACCCCTCATCCTTTGTCGCTCCAAGGAGAAAAGGCTGAGTTCACTCAACCTATTCTCATAAGGCATGCTCCCTAATCCAGGCAGCACCCTTGTAAATCTCCTCTGCACCCTTTCTATGGTTTCTACATCCTTCCTGTAGTGAGGTGACCAGAATTGAGCACAGTACTCCAAGTGGGGTCTGACCAGGGTCCTACATAGCTGCAACATTACCTCTCGGCTCCTAAACTCAATCCCACGATTGATGAAGGCCAATGCACCGTATGCCTTCTTAACTACAGGGTCAACCTGCGCAGCAGTTTTGAGTGTCCTATAGACTCAGACCCCAAGATCCCTCTGATATTCCACACTGCCAAGAGTCTTACCATTAATGCTATATTCTGCCATAATATTTGACCTACCAAAATGAACCACCTCACAGTTATCTGGGTTGAACTCCATCTGCCATTTCTCAGCCCAGTTTTGCATCCTATCAATGTCCTGCTGTAACCTCTGACAGCCCTGCACACTATCCACAACACCACCAACCTTTGTGTCATCAGCAAATTTACTAACCCATCCATCCACTTCCTCATCCAGGTCATTTATAAAAATCACGAATAGTAGGAATCCCAGAGCAGATCCCTGAGGCACACCACTGGTCACCGTCCTCCATGCAGAATATGACCCATCTACAACCACTCTTTGCCTTCCATGAGCAAGTCAGTTCTGGATCCACTAAGCAATGTCCCCTTGGATCCCATGCCTCCTTACTTTCTCAATAAGTCTTGCATGGGATATCTTATCAAATGGCTTGCTGAAATCCATATATACTACATCAACTGTTCTACCTTCATCAACATGTTTAGTAACATCCTCAATAAATTCATTCAGGCTTCGACCTGCCTTTGACAAAGCCATGCTGACTATTCCTAATCACATTATGCCTCTCCAAATGTTCATAAATCCTGCTTCTTAGGATCTCCTCCATCAACTTACCAACCACTGAAGTAAGACTCACTGGTCTATAATTTCCTGGGCTATCTCTACTCCCTTCCTTGAATAAGAGAACAACATCTGCAACCCTCCAATCCTCAGGAACCTCTTCCGTCCCCATTGATGATGCAAGGATCATTGCCAGAGGCTCAGCAGTCTCCTCCCTCACCTCCCACAGTATCCTGGGTAACATCTGGTCTGGTCCCGGTGACTTATCCAGCTTGATGTTTTTCAAAAGCTCCAGCACATTGTCTTTCTTAATATCCAAATGCTCAAGCTTTTTAGTCCACTGTACATCATCCCTACAATCGCCAAGATCCTTTTCCATAGTGAATACAGAAGCAAAGCATTCATTAAGTACCTCTGCTATCTCCTCTGGTTCCATACACACTTTTCCACTGTCACACTTGATTGGTCCTATTCTCTCACATCTTATCCTCTTCACATATTTGTAGAATGCCTTGGGATTTTCCTTAATCCTGTCCGCCAAGGCCTTCTCATGACCCTCTTTGGCTCTCCTAATTTTTTTCTTAGTCTCCTTCCTGTCAGCCTTATAATCTTCCAGATCTCTATCATTACCTAGTTTTTTGAACCTTTTGTAAGCTCTTCTTTTTTTCTTGACTAGATTTACAGCAGCCTTTGCACACCATGGTTCCTGTACCCTACCATCCTTTCCCTGTCTCATTGGATCGTACCTATGCAGAACTCCACACAAATATCCCCTGAACATTTGCCACATTTCTTCTGTACATTTCCCTGAGAAAATCATACTTCCTGTCTGTATTCTACACAGGCCACTTACCTCACCTCAACCCATTATCGCCGAAGTCCCGTTGAACCAAAGCCCTCCTCTCTGTCTCCCTCTACTCTGTCGCCCACTCCTCTGTCACTCGCTCTGTAAAGCTGTCTCCTTTTAAACTCTTCTTACTGCTCTAACTGGCTGACATCCATGCACTTGCGCAGTCGTGCCTCGATCAAACCACTGAAAAAAATAACCGTCTCTTTTTAAACTCTTCTCGCTGTTCTAAGTGGCTGACGTCCACGTGCTTGCACAGTCCTGCCTCGATCAAACCACTGAAGAAATAACCGTTGAAGAAATAATTATCAATACAAATTGTTGTTATAATGTAGAATTCTCTACCATTACCATTGATATAGGTTTCATAAATTCTTTTAAAAAGAATAAGAAAGTTGTTTGGAAAAAAAAAGGAATACAAGCAAAAAAGATGCAAACCTATTAAGGTGCTTTTGTGCTGTAACATTCTACAATATTTAGATAATTATATCACAGTTAAGTCTTTGCCTTTCTAATAATTGGTTATTTGGTTATATTAAATTAATCTTATTAGAATTTGTAAAGACAAAGTTGTAGACAGGGACACTAATTTTCCAAGTTTCTTTTTATGGCAAAATGTCCTGGCTCCCTCCCAGGCGAACAGCCTGCCCTTCCCTTACCCACCCAATCCTCTTACACAATTGCTAATCATCAGACAACAGAGAGTCAACTACTGAATAGGAAACATTGCATCATTACAAAAAATGCTTTTAAAAATTAGTTTATGATTACAGCAGTGCATGACTACTGTATGACTACTGTACTACAAGCACCTGATTACAGAGGACTAGAAATATTCAAGTTTAATAAACTCATTTCAAATGCTTGTTTCCACCTCCTGGGTGCAAGGAGCTAATTTATAATGCTGTCTTTATAAGTTGTTCTTCATAAAGTTCTTTATAAAGTTGTCAAAAAGAAATTGAGTGGTTACGTGTGTGAGAAGCTGCCAGGTGGAACATGACTTGGGGAAACATGAAGGCATCCACTTTAGAAAGAAAGATTAAAAAAATCTAATTATTATTTATTATTTTTTCTCAGCTCCAGCTGGTAAAACCTGAGTCACAGACATAGCCAAGCACACTTTTTTCTCAATTGCTAGGAACTTTCGGACTATTCTAGTTGTGTTTAGTATTGTGGCTTTCTGAAGATTTACGTAGATATTACTGTGTAGCCCTAATTGTTCAATGCTATTGTGTAATGCCATTGGGATGACACCAGCTTTAGATATTGGGACAACGTATACCCTGCTCATGCTCGAAAATCTTTCAGTTTCCTTTTTTAATTCAGCATATTTCTGGTGTTTTTCACATTGATTTCTGTAAGTTGTGTGTGTTTGGAATAGCTATGGCTATTAAATAAGTTGTTCTTGCTTGTTTATCCTGCATTATTATATCCATATGGTTATTATGGATTGTCTGATCTGCAGTAACTGATCAGTCATAATATAATCTGTGGTATTCTGACTCTAAAACTGGATCAGACTTGAATTTATATTAAGGTATGATTTCATGAATGAGTTTGTATTTTAAAGCAAGATTTTAATGAATGATGTTTGCCACTTGATTTTGCCTGTGTAAGTAATTATTATTATTAGTGTAGTATTTTTATTATAATACCACTGCACTTGTATGCTAATTGGGTCTTGGTACAGGAGCTTCCTAAACCTGACTTACTGAAATCTGGACCTTATCCATATTCATTGAGTGCTGCTGTCCTTTAGCTCATCAAATTCATGCCGAACTATTATTCTGCCGCGTTCCATCTGGACCATAGCCCTCCATACCCATCCCATCCATGGACCTCTCTTTTTAAATGCTGCAATCAAACCCACATCCGACACATTGCTAAAGCATTTACTAAACTAATCTTAATAATGAAATGTTACCTTTTCTTCATTGATCACTGATTACATTATATTAGTATGTTACATCATATTAGTTTAATTACAAATATCGTTAGGGTGATTATTCAATGAAATGAAAGAATAATAACAGATTGATGTAGGGTAATTAAATATAGAAAACACACATTTCTGACTTATGGAGGACTTGGCTTATGGACAGTTTTTAGGAATGAAACCTTTACATAACTTGGGAATACATTAAATACAGAGTTAGCATGCAGGTAGGGCAAATAATTTGAAAGGCGAATGGAATGTTGCTCTTTATTACAATGGGGTAGGGAAGATTAGATGCAACTTTACAGAGTACTGGTGAGATCACTCATGGGGTAAAGTGCTTACAGTTTCTGTCGCAACCCCAGACTCTGCTGTGCAATTTGAGCGCCCTTGCAGACAAGCTGCAGAATGGGGTCTGAAATCACACTCGTGAGTATGCATGTTCCAGACAATTAGTGTTTCATTGTGATGGTATTTAGCTCCTTTCATCACATTTCAGTCTTGTTGAGTCTTGACCAAAATCACAGCAATGTCAATGTTCTCTTCTTACGTTTGTCCTTGTTCTGGGCAAGAAGATGACCATTTAGATAGACTCTGTAAAGGAGCAATGTTTATTTAATATTACGTTACTGCGTCCTAGCCACGGTGTCAGTGTTAGCTTTCATTTTGAGAGTTTTAGTTGATGGCCTGTTGGCCTAGCGTTTATTGTTTTCCTTTAAATCTGCACAGTTCTTATTAAAATTCAGTGAACTGTTCATCCTCTTCAGTGTTGCTCGCTCCTCACTTGGGCCATCACTGCACATCCTTGTCAGCTTTGGTCGCCATATTTAAGGAATAATGTACTCCCATTGGAGGCACTGCAGTGAAGGTTCACTAAGCTGTTTCCTGAGGTGGAGGAGTTGTGGTAGGAAAGATGGTGCAGGTTGAGCCTGTACTTACTGTGGCTGACTTACTGAAAAATACAATATTTTGAGGGGATGTTTCTCCAGTGGCGGCACCAGAGATTTTTTTCTTGCTGGTGGTACAGTGGGGCTGAATTATTCAGTGATGGTGCTGAGGGATGTATTGTATTGTCATATGTATTCACAAGTCCAGATGCTGGGTGTTCAAAAGTCAGTTTCAAGCATTATGTGCTTAATATAAATGCCTCTGTTGATTCACAAGCAACAGCGGTTGATAGATCTAATATAGAAGTGAACTGTGACAGTGTCAACAGCATCGGAGACAACCTGGGCTACACAGAGCATAAACAAACAAACCAACAAAGCTTCCGACCCACAGCGCACAATGTGAATCACGCACCAATCCCGCAATCAGCGTCAAATGCGTGCTTTTCAACTGAAAAACACAACACTAACCCACAATGTCCACTGCTATTTGCATTACATAGACAGACAAGACCAAAAGATACACCGTTATTAAAGTCAAATAAGGCAAACAACAAATGCAAGGCTCTAGCAGGAGTTGGACAAGTCGTACTCTGACCATGCAATACCTCAAAGAAAAGGCTGGGAATATCAATAACTGTGGCGCTTCTCTTCCTGACGAATTTAACGTATTCTACGCAAGATTCGAACAGAAGAGGAGCGTCCCGCTCCCTCCAGATGAACCGAACCTGGCGGCATCGAGATTCATTGTCGCCGAGGAGGACGTTAGAAGGGCCTTCCTGAAGATAAATCCAAGGAAGGCGACGGGCCCAGATGGTGTCCCAGGATGGGTTCTCTGCGCCTGTGCAAGCGAGCTAGCTGGAGTGTTTGCTGACATCTTCAACTGCTCCTTGCTTCAGTCTAAGATCCCCTCGTGTTTTAAGAAGGCAACAATAATCCCAATGCTGAAGAAGAGCAAGGTGGCATGCCTGAATGACTATCGACCTGTAGCTCTGATATCAATTGCTATGAAGTGCTTCGAGAGATTGGTTATGGCACACATCAACCACAGCCTACCGGTCAACCTCGACGCTTTGCAATTCGCCTACCGGAGCAGCAGGTCAACGGCAGATGCCATCCCTCTGGCCCTACATTCCTCCTTAGAACACCCAGAGAATGAAGATGCATATGTAAGGCTCCTTTTCATTGACTACAGCTCTGCCTTTAACACGATCATTCCAAATAAACTGATTCCTAAGCTCCGGAACCTGGGCCTTAGCACTCAGATCTGCAGCTGGATCTTCAACTTCCTCACAGACAGGACCCAGGCTGTAAAAATAGGAGACAAGCTCTCCTCTACAACCCCTCTGAGCACCGCTGCCCCACAAGGCTGTGTACTCAGCCCCCTGCTGTACTCACTGTACACCCATGATTGTGTAGCCAAGTTTCCATCAAACTCAATATATAAATTTGCTGATGACACAACAATTGTAGACTGTATCTCGAGTAATGATGAGTTTGAGTACAGAGAGGAAACTAAGAACCTGGTGGCATGGTGCGAAGACAATAACCTATCCCTCAACGTCAACAAGACGAAGGAATGGGTTGTTCATTTCAGAAGGAGTAGCGGACCGCACGACCCAATTTACATCGGTGGTGTGCAAGTGGAACAGATCAAATGCTTTAAGTTCCTCGGGGTCAATATCACAAATGACCTGACTTGGTCCAACCAAGCAGAGTTCACTGCCAAGAAAGCCTACCAGCGCCTTTACTTCCTGAGAAAGCTAAAGAAATTTGGCCTGTCCCCTAAAACCCCCACTAATTTTTATAGATGCACCGTAGAAAGCATTCTTCAAGGGTGCATCACAACCTGGTATGGAAGTTGTCCTGTCCAAGACCGAAAGAAGCTGCAGAAGATTATGAACACGGCGCAGCACATCACACAAACCAATCTTCCGTCCGTGGACTCACTTCTCACCGCACGCTGTCAGAGCAGTGCTGCCAGGATAATCAAGGGCACAACCCACCCAGCCAACACACTTTTCGTCCCTCTTCCCTCTGGGAGAAGGCTCAGGAGCTTGAAGACTCGTACGGCCAGATTTGGTAACAGCTTCTTTCCAGCTGTGATAAGACTACTGAACGGATCCTGACCCGGATCTGGGCCATTCCCTCCAAATATCTGGACTGCCTCTCGTTTTTTTTTTGCATTACCTTACTTCCCATTTTTCTATTTTCTATTTATGATTTATAATTTAAATTTTTAATATTTACTAATTTTAACTATTTTAAATATTTTTAATATTTAATATTTGTAATTCAGGGAGTGTGAAGCGCAGAATCAAATATTGCTGTGATGATTGTACATTCTAGTACCAATTGTTTGGCGACAATAAAAATAAGGTATAAAAAGTATAAATTAATTGGGCTACTGAATTTGAAAAAAATCAACAGAATCACTGCTTGGAAGTCTAAGCAAAACCAGGAGGCTTAATTGCAGTAAATATAGTATTTTAGGATTTGCAGGAAACTTAAGGACTATGGGGTATCCACCACGAAATAATAATAATAATCAGCATTAGTCTTGGCCCAAATTTAAAAAAAATCAACTGCACTGACTATTGATGTTATCAGAGAAGCACAAACCGCCTGTTGTTGCGATTGGTGGCGAAAGCATGAATGATTTTCTGAATGTCAAGTGCTTTGGTCCTCCGGCTGTTTATGGCCAACAGAGCCAAGTTGCTGTTCCGAGCATCACCACTGCTATTCCTTAGGTAGTTTTTGAGGTGCCTGAGGCAAGAGAAACTCCGTTTGCATGAGGCAGATGTCACAGGTAGAGTCAGTGATATGCAGATTAGTTTGTATAAATCTATAAATGCATCACAGTAGGGTCTCATTAGAGCTAGAAATTCTACTGCGTCATTCACTGTCTGTCCTTGCTTTTGTTTTGTTTCCAACAGACGCCGAACCTGATGTAGCTCTGCAGTCAGGTTCACTTCAGTCACTCCATAGTATTGGGCCATTGGCCAAAGACAATTCTTGTCTAGGAAGAGCTTGTGTTTGAGACTCAATGCTGAGACTCCAGTCAGAACACCCCCAGTCTCAATTGAGAACCGTCTTTTCATTTCAGTCAGAAGTCTGTCTATAACCGGATAGAAACAGTGCTTGCGAAGGTCATCAGAGGATGTGACAGGTGTGCGTTCAGATTGGGCCTCAACAACAAAATCATGTAGGCGGCGGGGTGGCTGGGCCTGTCTCCTTTCATGTGTTCTGCTCTGTATACCGGTCTTAACGCACAGGTACCTAGCTCTTGTCTGAATTTCACTTCATGATTCCTCTCCCCGTTTTGCTGAGAGTGCATTAAGCTCCAAACTGGGAGATTGTAGCTGGTCTGACATGAACTTGGTGACTCGGAATAAATCCTCAAACAGAGTGAGAAGTAAAGCAAACTGCTCGTCAATCAGTCCATTTACAGCTCAGCTCTGACCTCCATTTTCCTCTGTGTATTTGGTTGACTCATAATATCCTGTCGTGTAGCTAGAATGGCAGGGAGTGATTTCCTTATGGCCCACAAGCTGAATACTGCCATGCCCAACGTGTGTCTGACAATTTCTTCAACTCCATGGGCTGTGCAGTTGATTCCTGTTCCCTGTTTCTTCATGAAAAGATCATGGGCAACAGAGTTTGAAAAGAAGTTGTAAAACAGCTGCACAGTTTCAAAAATCTCACCCGCCCGCTTGTTGTACATTGCTCACAACATCCACTAAAACAAGATTAAGTTTGTGAGCATGGCAGTGTATATATAATGCCTGCGGGACCTCTTTCCCGAACCTCTCTTGTACCCCGTTATTGCACCCGGACATCCCTGCCGCCCTGTCAATACACTGACCTATACACACGTTCTTATCAATAACACACTGGGCGAATGTCTGTTCAATGCTTTTAAGAAGCGACTCCGCGTCCAACCCTTCTGCTGGAGTGAAGTGCAAGAATTCTTCAAGCGCTGTTTTTTAATTCAAATACCGCACCACCACTGGTATTTGCTCCTTTTTACTCAAGTCTTTACGTTCATCCACCATGATGGCAAAACGTCCAGCCTCCTTGAATTCTGTACTTATTTGACGTCTGACCATATCTGCCATAATACCCATAATTTCATTTTGGATACCATCATGGGTGTTTTTTTTGCATTTCCAGGATTGTCCTCTATTTTTTTAGCTACAGCCTTATGAAACTGCCCAATTACACTGAGCAACTGAACAAAGTTTCCCCTGTTGCCAGATCCATCATCTTCCTGGTGTCCTTAGTGGGCAATGCCTTGGCACACAGTATAGCATAGAGGCTCAACCACTGCTCTCATATACTCATGATTTTCTTGGACAATCTTTGCATGTCCTTTATCAAGCATATTTCCCAATCTTGTTTTCTCAATCTGAATTCAGCCCATGCCTCCATAGCAAACTTATGAGCTGCACTTATGTGGTGGGTTTTGAAAGCTGTTGTAGCTTTCCGCCAGTTGCGGTAACCGGTGACAGTGAAGGTAGACTCAGAATGGAACCCATGTCCTCCACACAGGAAATGCCTGCATGCGAAGCAGAACGTAGTATCTTTTGTGATTGAATATTCCAGCCAGGAGTACAGGTCAAACCAGCCACGGATAACTCCTTTGCTGATCGCCAAACGGTTGCAAACAGCGAAGGGTACTTTTTCAATGCTGGCCGACGGGGTCCTTCCTCAGGCTGCTGGCTAACATCGCTAACAGTATTCCCACTAGCACTAAGAGAAGCTTCATCCACGTTCTCTTCCAAATCTTACTCCATTTCTTGTTCCTCTACTTCGCCCTCACACTCCTTCGATGAAATGCTGTTGTCCTCATCCCCACTTACTTCTTTCTGCATGTCACTTTCAATTAAGACAGGCTCAGGCTGAGACACCACTGGTTCCTCTGGATGAGGTCGTTTTCTCACTAAAATTTGATCCATTTTTCACGTCGGCCAAAATAATGCACGTGCCAGGCCCCCACTAGCTTGTAAAAGCACAATGTGTGTGTGACATTTGTTAGTCTCGCGAGACCATGGATCTGCGCCTGGATCCTGCACAATGTATGTATACTATCAATCTCTCGCGTGAGTGTGAGTGAGTGACATCACCACCTTAAGTGATCTTAGATCAACTTAACTGATCTGAGGACAGCAACGGCAAGACATTGACAATGAACAAATAAGCAGAAGTGTAGAGTGGATCTGACCTTAGACCAGCATGGTGTTTATAACTTTATTGCTGTGTGGGTGCTATGGTAATTGGGGGAGATGTTTCACTAGATCAACTGGAGAAACAAGCTGTATTCAAAACTATACAGAGAAAGCAAAGCAGCTTCAATTTGTATGTCAAATTTCAGTTAATTTCTTGGTGGTGCTATGGTTGTGCTATTGTAATTTCTGCTGGTGCTATAGCACCAGCTAGCACCACCTCAGCGCCGCCCCTGTGTTTCTCTCATAAGGGTTATCTGATCTAAATGGGGGGGGGCATTGTGTTACATGAAGAGGACCCTAATTTAACAAAGAGATGACAAATGTCTTCACTCACATCATTGTGAATCATTGGAATTTTCTATCCTTGAGAGTTGCGGAGGATTGCCCCTGAGTATTTGCAGGATAAACACTGGCACATTTGAACTATAAAGGAATCAAAGAAAAGGGGAGGAGCTATAGATGGCACCAAAGGGTGACTTCTCCCAGTTTATCTGTGAAACTGCTTAAATTCCTTTCTCTAATGTCTCCTACTTCCTTTTCAAGGTGGCTGGGGTCCTATTGGAGTCTGTGATTTACAGCAATGCTCAAACTGCTGTTCTTCACGGCGGTAGTTTTCTGTTCTTAGAGCTCGCTAAGCGTTTTCGATACAGGTGTCCCCTGCTTTTTGATTGTTCACTTTACGAAACCTCACTGTTACGAAAGACCTACATTAGTTACCTGTTTTCGCTAACAGAAGGTGCTTCCACTGTTACGAAAAAAGGCAGCGCGCGCCCCGAGCAGCCGCTGTCCCCCAGATTTGGAACTGCATTCTCATCGGCATTGCTTAAACACATGCCTGTGAGCAGCCGTTAGCAAGGTGTCACATGAGGGTGCTGGGAACAGACCCAAATGCAAGACACAGACACAGAAGTACAAGGAACAGGACTTGACTGGAGAAGGGACATGACAGGATACAGGCAAGGAGCGGGGACAAGAACGCAGACTTGGGGTAGGGAAAGCGGGACCAGAACTAGGAACCATGGACTAGGAGACAAGGCTAGGACTCCGAGCCTGAGACTGGACAAGGACCCAGAACCTGGGTATTGCCTCGGGCTCGGACCCCAGAACCAGGCAAGGACATGACATAGCTTGAGGCTGGGGTCTTGGGTCTTGAGCTTGGCTTGGGATCCTGGGTCTTGAGCTTGGCTTGGGATCCTCAAGGCTTGGAGTCTTGGAGCTTGAGCTTGGCTGCAGGCTGGGGTCTTGGGTCTTGAGCTTGGCTTGGGATCCTCGAGGCTTGGGGTCTTGGGTGTTGAGCTTGGCTGCAGGCTGGGGTCTTGGGACGAGCTTGGCTCGGGATCCTCGAGGCTTGGGGTCTCGGAGCTTGGTTTGGGATCCTCGAGGCTTGGGGTCTTGGAGCTTGGCTTGGGATCCTCGAAGCTTGGGGTCTTGGAGCTTGGCTTGGGATCCTCGAGGCTTGGGTTCTTGGAGCTTGAGCTTGGCTTGGGATCCTTGAGGCTTGGGTTCTTCATCTTGAAATGCAGAGGCTGATAACTCGGATACTGGAGCTGAGAGACAGACTGGGAACTGAACATCAACGTAGAGCCGGGACTTATCCTTTGACAAGCCAGGACTCAACTTCATCTCCACACCAAGGTGGGACAGGTCTCTCCGTCAGGTAACGGCAGAACGGCCAGACTTACCCAACAAAGGCAAGGACAAGACAGGTCCCAGCCACCCACAGGGCAACGGCAAAACAGCCTGGCTTACCCCACGGAGGCGAGGACAAGACAAATCCCCTTGTAGAGCAATGGCAAAACGGCTTGGATTACCCCACAGAGGCAAGAACAAGAAGAGACAAACACCAAAGAATGACAGACAGTTCCATCTCTGCTCCGGGGAAGCTCTGAGTCTCAGTTCAGCCAGCAACCTCAGTTGGCTACAGAAACAGCCAGATCCCTACCTAGCTTGGAGTGGCTGGCAACCACTCAGCTGGCCCAGGAAACAGCCTAATCCATACCGCAAAGACCACTCCAACAAGTGGCAACAAGGCTCAATGAAGCAGTGGTCCTCCAACCAGGCCTAGAGATCACTAATCATTTCACTAGCCTTCCATCAGCAGATTGCTCCAAGGGGGACTGACAAGACAACCCAGCAGCCCACACTCAATCCCAAGGCTACTTATATTGCAAGCCCAAAGATGGGAATCAGGTGCCTTTGATTTAGACAAACAAGGGACAGCTGGAAAACCCAGAGTCCTGAGTCCATGGACTGGACCGTGAACCGGAATGCTGACTTCATGGACCGGACCATGACACAAGATGAGTTCTAAGGTATTGGAAAAGCCTGTAAGAGCTCATAAGGGTGTTACACTTAGCGTAAAACTAGACATAATTAAGCATTTCGATCATGGTGAACGAAATAAGGACAAAGTGAGTTTGGTTTGTGGAAATTGATGAAGATGATGTTGAAGAGGTTTTGGTATCCCATGACCCAGAACTGATAGAAGAGCTGATGCAACTGGAAGAGGAAAGGATAACAATCGAAACTGAATGCAGTAGCGAATAGACTGAAAGTGAAGTCGTCCAGGAACTGAATGTGAAGCAACTGCATGAGATTTTCGCTGCAATGAAAAAGTACGACTTTAATTTTGAAAGGGTACGTCGGTTTAGGGCATATTTGCAGGATGGTTTGAGTGCCTACAAAGAACTGTATGATCTAAAAATACGCGAGGCTAAGTGGTCAAGCATACTGTCATTTTTCAAGCCTTCCACATCAGCCACAGCAGACGCTGAACCTCGACCTTTGACATCGAGGCAGGCAGACATGGAAGAAGATGACCTGCCTGCCCTGATGGAAACAGACAACCCCCCAGTGTCCCACCACCCCAATCCCCGGGCTGCAGACAGATACTGATCCGTGAAGAATGCAGCTGTAGCCAGAATGCACCCAGCACACCTTTAAGAAAAAAATCTGAAATAAACAAGCTAAATAATTAGGTGCTGACCAGCACGTAAATGTCGGCCCAGATCAGAGGTGATTGCTGATTGCGTCGCCTCTGATCTGGGCCGACATTTACGTGCCAGGCGGCACCTAATTAATTAGCTTGTTTATTTTGGCTTTTTTCTTAAAGATGTGCTGGGTGCGTCCCGGCTACCGCTGCACCACTGCATTCTTCACGGATCGGTATCGGTTCGCTGCCCGGATGGTGGGGTCACTGCACCACCCCAGCCTCCGACGACTCAGCCTAACACACCATCATCAGTGTGCTCGATGTCTTCCCGATTCCCGTAAGTGATACTACACTGTACATACGTTATTTCTACTTTATATCGGCTGTGTATTTTTACATGTTATTTGGTATGATTTGGCAGCTTCATTCTTAAAGGTTACTGGAGAGTGCTTACACCGTGTTTCTGCCGAGAGCGCTTGCGCCATGTTTCTGCCGAGAGCGCTTGCGTGAGATTTTCGCTTCGGAGAACAGTGCAGCAATGATTGTGGAGAAGTATTCCTACTTTATATAGGCTGTGTATTCATCATTTCATTCCTGCTTTTACTATATGTTACTGTTATTTTAGGTTTTATGTGTTATTTGGCATGATTTGGTAGGTTATTTTTGGGTCTGCGAACGCTCACAAATTTTTCCCATATAAATTAATGGTAATTGCTTCTTTGCTTTACAACACTCCGGCTTACGAATCGTTTCATAGGAACGCTGTACCTTTGGATGGTGGGGGAAACCTGTGTCTCCAGAAGTGGCCCGCAAGACACGTGTCTTTGGAGTGCGGCCTTCTGCGGACTTGCGGATGATCTATGCCTCGCTGGTGTTGCCAACGTTACGGAGATTGGAGCTTCGAGACATCAGGTGCAGCTGTCAGAGGCCTCTGCACTCAAGCTTTCGTTCTCTCTCTCTCTTTCTCTATTGTGAGAGTGAGTTTGCTGCCAATTCTTAATTGAGTGAACTCCAAGTAAAAATGATGCTGCAGACTGTAACATCGAAACAATGAGCTGATGGTGTCCCCTCTTTCTCTGGCATGTGATAGTTTCTCTCCTTCTTTAGTGAGAGAGATTGTGAATGGTGAAAGGACCAGGTAGGGTGGATGTGGAGCAGATATTTCCTATCGTGGGGGTATCCAGAACTAGAGGGCACAGCCTCAAAATTAAGGGGAGACCCCTTAGGTAAGGGGTAAGGAGGAATTTTTAGCCAGAGAGTAGTAAATCTGTAGCATGCTCTGCCACAGATTGCGGTGGAGGCTAAGTTTATTGGTATATTTAAGGCATAAGTTGATCATTTCCTGTCAGTCGGGGCATTAAACGATATGGCGAGAAGGCGGGTGTGTGGGGCTGAGTGGGATCCAGGATCAGCCATGATGGAATGGTGGAGCAGGCTCAATGGGCTGAATTGCCTAATTCTGCTTCTATGTCTTATGGTCTTATGTCAAACTGTTGGGTGAACGTTGGTTTCTGATGGACTCCAGATCCTGGTCTCTTTGAGGTCTTTATTATTGCTTGCATGCTGGGTGTTGGGGGCTGATGCTTTTGCTGAGGCAGGTGGGGAAAGGGGAGGGGAGTGGGTTGATGCTTTGATGCTGCTTGTGCGTGGGAGGGGCTTTGGGATTCTAATGTGTTCCTGTCATTCATTCTTTGGGATTTTACTTCTGTTTTGTGGATGTCTGTGGTGAGTAAGAATTTCAGGTTGTATATTGTATACATTCTCTGATAGTAAGTGGAACCATAGCACCATTGAAGTGGTGCTGTGGTCGAGACCGGACAAACTATAAATGATGCAGCTGGACTGAGGATCAGTTGACTTATTTCTGATTTTTATGTTCTTATATATTGAAGGGAAAGATTGGTTTTTGGAATATAAAGGAATCAAGGGTTATGAGATTAGGCAGGAATGTGGTAACTGTGATCCTGTTGAATGGTAGAGCAGGCCTGAGAAGTGCTGTGGTCCATTTTTTCTTCTATTTCTCATGTTCTTCAACTATTTGTCCTATCTCTGTTATCTTCCAGCTTGATATTTTGAGTATTAAGTACTTGAGGATGTAAAACTCCCAAGAATAAAACATTTTCTGAATAGCACATTCTGGAAGATCATAGAGCATAAGACTTGGAGCAGAATTAGGATATTCAACCCATCGAGCCTGCTTTACCATTCCAGCATGGCTTATTTATTATCTCTCTCAATCCTATGGTAACCTTTGACACCCTGACTAATCAAGAAACTATCAACCTTTGCTTTAAATATACCCTATAACTTAGCCTCCATGGCCATATATGGCAATGAATTACACGTTTCACCACTCTGGCTAAATAAATTCCTCATCTCTGTGCTAAAGGGATGCCCTTCTACTCTGAGACAATGCTCCCTGGCCCTAATCTCTCCCACTAGAGGTAACATCCTCTACATGTCCACTCTACTGAGGTCTTTCAACAATCAGAATCAGAATCGGAATTGGAATCAGGTTTAATATCACCAGTATATGCTGTGAAATTTGTTGTCTTCGCAGCAGCAGTACAATGCAATCCATAATAATAGGGAAAAAATCTGAATTACATTAAGTATGTTTATATACTAGATAGTTAAATTAAATGTAATGCAAAAAATTAAAAAAATAGAAAGTAGTGACATAGAGTTCATGGGTTGAATGTCTATTCAGAAACTGGATGGCAGAGGGCAAAGCTGTTCCTGAATCACTGAGTGTGTGCGTTCAGGCTCCTGTACCTCCTCCACCATTGTTACATGTCCTGGGTGACGGGGGTCCTTAATAATTGATGCCGTCTTTTTGAGGCATCGCTCCTTGAAAATGTCCTGGATACTTTCGAGGCTAGTGCCCATGATGGAGCTGACTAAGTTTACAACTCACTGCAGCTTATTTTGATCCACGGTACATGTATAGAAATTTGTGAGTGTTATCGGTGACATACTAAATCTCCTCAGACTCTCAATGCAGTATAGTCACTGTCATGCCTTCTTTGTAGCTGTATCAATATGTTGGGTCCAGGATAAATCCTCAGAGATGTTGACACCCAAGAACTTGAAATTGCTCACTCTCACCACTTCTGATCCCTCTATGAGGACTGGTGTGCATTCCCTCATCTTACCCTTTCTGAAGTCCACAATCAGTTCTTTTGTCTTACTAACGTTGAGTGCAAGGTGTTGTTGCTGTGACACCACTCAACTAGCTGATACATCTCGCTCCTGTACGGTTTCTTACCACTATCTGAAATTCTGCCTACAATAGTTGTGTCATCAGCAAATTTATAGATGGCATTTGAGCTATGCCTAACCACACAGTCGCGGGTGTAGAGAGAGCAGGGCAGTAAGCTAAGTACACATCCCTGAGGTGTGCCAGTGTTGATTATCAGCAAGGTGGAGATATTATTTCCAATTCACACAGATTGTGGTCTTCCAGTTAGGAAGTCGAGGATCCAGTTGCAGAGGGAGGTACAGAGGCCCAGGTTTTGGAGCTTTTTGATCAGAACTGTAGGAATGATTGTGTTAAACTCTGAGATGTAGTCAGTAAACAGCATCTAGACATAAGTATTAATATTGTCCACTTGATCTAAGACAGCGTGAAGAGCCAATGAAATCACATCCATCATAAAGCTTTGATAGGTTTCAATGAGATTCATTCTTTTAAACTCCCGTGAGAACAGGCCCAGAGCCATCAAACTTTTTTATTTCTGGATCATTCTCCTGAAGCTTCTCTAGACACTCTCCAATTCCAGCACATCCTTTCTTAGATAAGGGGCCCAGACATGCTCACAATACAAGTGTGGTCTGACCAATGGCTTATAAAGCCTCAGCATTACATCTTTGCTTTTAAAGGAAGGATTGGGATACTTTGAATGGAGTATCTGTAGATCCAAGCTCAGGAATATTATCCTACCCCTTGAGTCTCATACTTTTCCTATTTTTCCACAATCCAAAAAAAAACTATCAATCTCAGCTTTGGATATACTCAGTGACTGAGCATTCACAGTCTTCTAGAGATCTGTGAAAAACTGTCAAAATCCTTTGGCAATATAACTAAATCCTATTGAAACATGGAAAGTAAGATATTTTCTGGGCCATCTGGTGACGCAATGACATCAGCGCCGGACCCGGGAGCGGAGGTTCCCAAGTATGCTTTTCATCCGTGTCAGGTTGAGTGTCGAGATCGCAACTTGACCTCGTAAAATAAAGGGAAAAATACTGCGAAAATGTCTGTGTGAGGAGTGAGGCACCACACAGTCTCTCCCTCTCACTCTCTCTCTCGCTCACTCCGCGCCTTGTAAAAAAAAGCCATGAAAAAAAGGACATCGTCATGGATTCATGCACGCACATGCAGACGCAGACGCACAGACTCGCACGCAGGCACACGCCAAAAAAAAGGAAATAAGATATTTTCATCAGAATTAAAATATACTGCACACTTCAGTTGATAGAGATAATCAGATACTTTAAGTACAAAATTCTACTTACCTACAATTGAACACCCAAACTAAATTCCTCACACAATAATAATAGGACATGGCTTAATTAAAAAGTTAAGATATTCTAACATAACAGCAGAAGAACTTGGAATTGGGCCTGTCAAGTTTGAACAGTAACATTATTATCCATAATTTCTCTCTACTTGTGTTACTTGAGTGAAAACCCATTCTGTTCAAAATGCAATAATTCAATAACTTCTCCAATATGCATGTGACAATTTAGCATTCCACGTTACTTTTCGACTTCAATGATACCTTGGCTCAGAGAAAAAGAAATGAAACTAGGCTTCAGTCATATGATAATTATGATGAGAGCGCAAACATTTTTTTCAATATATTCATCTTCAAAGCATCAATTAAGCAATTCCTTAAAGATTTTAACAATGTTCTAGTACTATTCTGAGAATTATAACTGTATAAGCATATTTTCCTATGATCTTTTGTTAGGAGAAAGAGGAGACTGATAAATGACTGTGAACCAAGTTCATGAATTCCACTTGAGTATTATTTTTATTAAACCTAGCTCAGACTGAGCTTAGTCACTTATGGTGTTAAAATCAAATTCCCAGAAAAGCTCTCAGATTACCTGGCGCTTATAGGTCCATTCAAAATGGGTTTTTAATTCCAGATATAGCTTGTCACTTGCATATCAATATGAAATTCTGGTGTATCTACATCTTTAGGATGAAGATAAAGGAGGCTTTGGGGCAAAACAAATGGTTGGAAGAACCCATTGGGTTCTGTTATAAGTACTTTTACAGTAAAGAATTGCTTGGTGCTTTAGAAAGGAATACATTGAAAAGAAACCGACTGTGCTTTCAGACCAGGATGAATCTCATATGGTTCATATTTCAGATCGAGACCCTGCAGCAACTCAGAGGTGTACACAAGAGAGAGAGGGTGAGGTGGGACAGAGGCTGGTAGGTTCTAAATGGGAACATCGAACAAAATAGGTAGATGGCACTGAGTGGGGAAAGGGAGTGGTTGGATAGAGACAGGGGATGGTAGCTGATAGGTAGGAGCCAGCTAGGTAACAGCTGAAGGGCTGATGGAATGAGGTGGAGGAAGAGGGTACAAAAAATGAGCCAAGGAGAAGAAACCCATTTGGATAGGGAATGTGGGTGGTAGGCAGATAGTACCAGGTCAGGAAAGGCGATGAATCTAGGTAATGGAAGGGGGATAGCAGCAGATGGAAACAGAGAATAGTGGGAAAGAGAAACTCGGTGAAGCGGTGGAAGTGGAAGAAGAACACATGAGGTGTGAGTTCCTGAAAGTGGAAATTTCAATGTTCATATCATTGGACTGAAGACTACCTAAACGGAATATGAGGTGATGCTCTTCAGTCTTGCTCTTGGCCTCACTGTGTCAATGGAGAAGGCAGAGGACAGACAGGTTAGTGCGAGACTGGGAAGGGGAGTTGAAATGACATGCAACTGGAAGCTAAAGATAAGCACCACAGATCGATCACAGGTGATCTGTGAAATGGTCACCTGGTCTACACTTGGGCTCACTGACGTAGAAATCACAGTGGGAGCACCAAATGCATCAGACAGTTGGAGGAATGCAGATAAATTTCTGCCTCACGTGGAAGGGCTGTTTAGGTTCCTGGGTGGTGATAAGTGACCCTTGCACTTGCAGGGGTAAGTGACTAGGGATGTGGAGGCAAGGGTGGGAATGGTTCAACGACTGTGGATTCACAGAGAGTATGGCCCCTTGTGTAACTGGTGGTGAGTGGGATCCCGTTGGAGCTGATGGAAGTGGCATTGGATGATGGGCTGGATAAAGGAGACAGGAGTAAAGGATGAAAAAACAGGGAAACTCTACTCTGTCTGTGGATGTGAGAATAGATATCCTGGATAGCAGTTAGGGAGTGCTTTGTGTCCAGTTAGTGAGAAGGTAATTATGAAATGGAACTAAAGCATTAGAACTCACAACCATTGATAATCAGTTAGATTTTATGGCGCTAATGCACCCTTTCAAATTTATGAGGTTTGATTTATTGAACTCAGTCAACTTTTGAACTCAGCTCAGTCAATCAAACTATCCATCAACCAAACTAGAATCATGCAAATTAAATTGGCAAATTGGTTTCTTGTTGTTACATGCACCGAGGAGCAGAGAACATTTGTTCTGCATACCAACCATTTCGTCACATCAGTACATTGAGGTAGTACAAGGAAAACAATAACAAAATGCAGAATGAAGTGTTATGGTTCCAGAGAAAGTGCAGCACAATAAAATGTAATACACTTATACAATAAGGTTCTTCTTATAGCAAATGTTTTGTTGAATTAAATCCCATTTTAGGTTTGTGGAGTATTATTGTGCAGTGAGGTTAAGAAGGGATAGAAAAGGAGGGAGATAGATACAAAATAGTTAACTTGCCAACATGTAACCTTCTTGAAGTATAGTCATTAATGTAATGTAGGAATATAGCCAATTTACATACTGTAGGAGTTATTGTCAGCAAGCAAATACATGACTACAAATAATATTCAATTTTAGGGAAACATTGGCCCTATTAGGAAACTGGCTGAACAGCAGGGGATAGAGAATAGGGGAATTGAATTTGCTAGAACTTAACGTGGACTAAGTATCCTGTATTCACTTAAATAATTGAAATTAAAACAGGAGATGCTGTAAATACTCAGCAAGTCAAGCAGTATCTGTGGAGGCTTAGTTAATGACTTTCCATTAGTATTGCTAATTGTGATGCAAATTAGTGGCGGCGCCAGAGATTTTTTTCTTGCTGGTGCTACAGTGGGGCTGAATTATTCACTGATGGTGCTGAGGGATGTACTGTATGGTAATATGTATTCGCAAGGCCAGACGCGTAGCGTTCAAAAGTCAGCTTCAAGCGTTATGTGCTTACTATAAATGCCTCTGTTGATTCACAAGCAACAGCAATCGATAGATCTACAAATGTAATATAGAAGTGAACTGTGACAGTGTCAACAGCATCGGAGACAACCCGGGCTACACAGAGCATAAACAAACAAACCAACAGGGCATCCGACCCACAGCGCTCAGCGTGAATCACGCACCAATCCCGCAATCAGCATCAAATGCGTGCTCTTCAACTGAAAAACACAGCACTAACCCACAATGTCCACTGCTATTCGCATTACATAGACAGACAAGGCCAAAAGATACACCGTTATTAAAGTCAAATAAGGCAAACAACAGATGCAAGGCTTCACCAGGAGTTGGACAAATTGTAATCTGACCATGCAATACCTCAATTAATTCGGCTACAGAATTTAAAACAAAAATCAGCAGAATCACTGCTTGGAAGTCTAAGCAAAACCAGGAGGCTTAATAGCAGTAAATGTAATATTTTAGGATTTGCAGGAAACATAAGGACTATGGGTATCCACCACAAAATAATAATAATAATAATCAACATTAGTCTTGGCCCAAATTTTAAAAAAATCAACTGCACTCACCATTGATGTTTTCAGAGAAGCACAATCTGTCTGTTGTTGTGATTGGTGGCGAAAGCATCAATGATTTTCTGGATGTCAAGTGCTTTGGTCCTCCGGCTGTTTATGGCCAACAGGGTCAAGTTGCTGTTCCGAGCATCGCTGCTGCTATTCCTTAGGTAGTTTTTGAGGTGCCTGAGGCAAGGGAAACTCCGTTTGCATGAAGCAGATGTCACAGGTAGAGTCAGTGATATGCAGATTAGTTTGTATAAATCTATAAATGCATCACAGTAGGGTCTCATTAGAGCTAGAAATTCTACTGTGTCATTCACTGTCTGTCCTTGCTTTTGTTTTATTTCCAGGAGACGCCGAACCTGATGTAGCTCTGCAGTCAGGTTCACTTCAGTCACTCCATAGTATTGGGCCATTGGCCAAAGACAATTCTTGTCTAGGAAGAACTCGTGTTTGGGACTCAATGCTGAGACTCTAGTCAGAACACCCCCAGTCTCAATTGAGAACCGTCTTTTCATTTCAGTCAGATGTCTGTCTATAACCGGATAGAAACAGTGCTTGCGAAGGTCATCAGAGGATGTGACAGGTGTGCATTCAGTTTGGGCCTCAACAACAAAATCATGTAGGCGACGGGGTGGCTGGTCCTGTCTCCTTTCATGTGTTCTGCTCTATATACTGGCCTTGACGCACAGGTCCCTAGCTCTTGTCTGAATTTCACTCCATGGTTCCTCTCCCCGTTTTGCTGAGAGTGCATCGATAACAGACTGAGCCAAGTCCACAGCAGATGAAAGCTCCAAATGGGGGATTGTAGGTGGTCTGGACATGAACTTGGTGACTCGGAATAAATCCTCAAACAGAGTGAGAAGTAAAGTAAACTGCTCGTCAATCAGTCCTGTTACAAATCTGGCCTTCGTTTTCCTCCGTGCATTTGGTTGACCCATAATATCCTGTCGTGTAGCTAGAATGGCAGGGAGTGATTTCCTTATAGCCCACAAAGCTGTATACTGCCATGCCCAGCGTGTATCTGACAATTTCTTCAACTCCACAGGCTGTGCAGTTGATTCCAGTTCTCTCTGTTTCTTCATGAAAAGATCGTGGGCAACAGAGTTTGAAAAGAAGTTGTAAAGCAGCTGCACAGTTTGAAAAAACTCACCCGCCCACTTGTTGTACATTGCTCACAACATCCACTAAAACAAGGTTAAGTCTGTGAGCATGGCAGTGTATATATAATGCCTGCGGGACCTCTTTCCTGAACCTCGCTTGTACCCCGTTATTGCACCTGGGCATCACTGCTGCCCCGTCATAACACTGACCTATACATGCGTGCTTATCAAGAACACACTGGGCGAATGTCTGTTCAATGCTTTTAAGAAGCGACTCTGCGTCCAACCCTTCTGCTGGAGTGAAGTGCAAGAATTCTTCAAGCGCTTTTTTTAATTCAAATACCGCACCACCACTGATATTTGCTCCTTTTTACTCAAGTCTTTACTTTCATCCACCATGATGGCAAAATGTTCAGCCTCCTTGATTTCTGCGCTTATTTGACATCTGACCATATCTGCCATAATACCCATAATTTCATTTTGGATATCGTGATGGGTGTTTTTTGCATTTCCAGGATTGTCCTCTATTTTTTTAGCTACAGTCTTATCAAACTGCCCAATTACACTGAGCAACTCAACAAAGTTTCCCCTATTGCCAGATCCATCATCCTCGCGGTGTCCTTGGTGGGCAATGCCTTGTATAGCGTAGAGACTCAACCACTGCTCTCATATACTCACGATTTTCTTGGACAATCTTTGCATGTCCTTTATCAAGCATGTCACTTTCAATTCAGACAGTCTCAGGCTGAGACACCACTGATTCCTGTGGATGAGGTCGTTTTCTCACTAAAAATCGATCCGTTTTTTATGCCGGCCAAAATATTGCATGTGCCAGGCCCATGCTAGCTTGTAAAAGCACAATGTGTGTGTGGCATCCGTTAGTCTCGCGAGACCATGGATCTGCGCCTGGATGTATACTATCAATCTCTCGCGTGAGTGAGTGAGTGACATCACCACTTTAAGTGATCTTAGATCAGCTTAACTGATCTGAGGACAGCAATGGCAAGACATCGACAATGAACGAATAAGCAGAAATGTAGAGTGGATCTGACCTTAGACCAGCACAGAGTTTATAACTTCATTGCTGCGTGGGAGCTATGGTAATTGGGGGCGCTGTTTCACTAGATCAACTGGAGAAACAAGCTGTATTCAAAACTATACAGAGAAAGCAAAGCAGCTGCAATTTGTATGTCAAATTTCAGTTAGTTTCTTGGTGGTGCTATTGTAATTTCTTCTGGTGCTATAGCACCAGCAAGCACCACCTCAGTGCCGCCCCTGTTGTAAATATAAAAAAAACAGAATTCAATTCCAAACACAAGAAATTCTGCAAGTGCTGGAGGTCCAAAGCAATACACAAAAAATGCTGGAAAAACTCAGCAGGTCAGGTAGCATCTATGGAAATGAACAGGTATTCAATGTTTTGGGCTGAGACCCATTCTGCAGGACTGTTGATATTTCGGGCAGAGACCCACTCTTAAGAAGGGTCTTGGTCTGAGACATTGACTATCTATTCATTTTCATAGATGCTGCCTGACCTGCTGAGTTCCTCCAGCATTTTCTGTGTTGCTTTAGTGTTCAATTCCAGGCAACCAGTGTTATACCTTCAGAGCTGAAACTTGCCAAGTTTGAAATTAAGATGCTGTCCCATGAGCTTATATTGGCTGACAGTGGGTTTTCGACCTAAAATGTTAGCTATGCTTATCTTCCCACAGATGTAGTCTGACCTACTGATTATTTCCAGAATTTTCTGTTTTAATTTTAACTCTTATTGGGCCTTATTGGAACAGAGATGGCAAAGTGAAGATGAAAGGAGTATTAAATGAACAGGCAACTAGAAGCCCAGTGTCACTCCTGTAGATTAAATGAAAATATTACAGGGAAGATTCTAGCATAGATAAAACAGAAGCTGATTGGCAGGAGTCAAAGAGTGGGACTAAAGGGAGCCTTTTCTGGATGGCTGCAGGTGACTAGTGGTGTTCCACAGGATTCTGTTTTGGGACCGACTCTTTTTACAATACATATGTCAATGATTAGGATGATGGAATTGATGGCTTTGTTGAAAAGTTTGCAGACGATATGAAGATAGGTGGAGGGGCAGGTAGTTTTGGGGAAGTAGAGAGGCTACAGAAGGATTTAGACAGATTAGGAGAATGGGCCCAGAAATAGCAGATGGAATACAGTGTTGGGAAATGTATGGTCATGCACTTTGGTAGAAGAAATGAAAGTGTTGACTATTTTCTAAATGGAGAAAAAATTCAAAAAACTGAGGTGCAAAGAGACTTGGAAGTACCTGTGCAGGATTCCCTAAAAGTTAATATGCAGGCTGAGTCTGTGGTGAGGAAGGTAAATGCAACTTTAGCATTTATTTCAAGAGGACTAGAATATAAAAGCAAGGATGTAATGTTGAGACTTTATAAAGCACTGGTGAGGCCTCACTTAAAACATTGTTGAGCAGTTTTAGTCCCCTTAGAAAGGATGCGCTGAAACTGGAAAGGATTCAAAGGTGGTTCACAAAATAAATTCCAGGACTGAATGGCTTGTCATATGAAGAGTGTTTGATGGCTCTGGTTCTGTATTCGCTGAAATGCAGAAGAATGAGGGGTGACCTCATTGTAACCTATCGAATGGTGAAAGGCCTTGATAGAGTGGATGTGGAGAGAAGGTTTCCTATGGTGGGAGAATCTAAGACCAGAGGACACAGCCTCAGAATAGAAGGGTATCCTTTTTGAACGAGATAAGGAGGAATTTCTTTAGCCAGTGAGTCATGTGGAATACTTTGCCACAGGCAGCTGTGGATGCCAATTTTTTAAATGTATATTTAAGGCAGAGGTTGATAGGTTATTGATTGGTCAGGGAATGAAAAGATATGGGGAGAAGGCAGGAGATTGGGACGGAGAAGAAAATTGGTTCAGCCATGACGAAATGGCAGAGGAGACTCATGGGCTAAATGGTCTAATTCTGCTCCTATATCTTAAGGTCTTATGGTCTTATTCTACAAGGTTAGTCACAAATTGTGTTTTGTTTTCCAAAATACAGAATTGAATTCTACCTTTCCAATTTGGATCCAAGCCAGCTGATGAAATGCCATTAGCTCTATAGATACTAGTTGACTTGCTGAGTATTTATAACATTTACTTATCAAATTTCAGTTGTGGTGGTGAATAGAGATGTTTAATGAGTACCAAATGCAGAATACAAAATAGGGGAATAGGAAAGAATATAGGAGGAGATCACAGATCACTGACATTTCAGTGAATGCAGAAACAAACAAAAAAACTGTTTGAATCATCATTGTTTAGGGATAGTTTTGGCAGAGGTACTGGGAGAATTCCTTAACTCTTTGAACAGTGTCGAGGGATCTTTATGTCAAGGTAAGAGTCATCAGTTTAGCATTTCATTAAAAAGACAACACTCTTTGCAGCTTGACAATGAACCGACCGTCCCAGAATCTGCTCATTCACTAATGCAAAGCCTGAAATCCATGATATAGTGACTAGAATGAGGGCTTATGTCACTGAGGTTGACACTCATAGATGAATAAACAGAGAACAGTTGCAAACATTTATAAAAGCATTAGTAGATAAAAATTACTAGGGCATATCTATCAAAATCCAATTACATAACCCGGTAATAAGTCAAAATATATTTGTACAATGATTACAGGTAGATAGGGAGGAAATGAATGTTTCTAAACTCTCCATCTGATATTAAATGGAGTTTTTTATGGGATTTACTGATGTAGCAGGTTTTCCTTTGTAATGACAATAATATATAACGTTGTGTTATATTCTGTGCTTACAGAGTCTATTTCTATTTTTCATTGTAATTCAGGTTATTGCTTTATTTATCTCGTTTTAATGCAGTCAGTTGTTTATTTCCTAACATCTAACCTCTAACTTTGTAAATTCGTGGTAGTGTGTTTGAAATTTATTCAAGGATTGTTTCCAATTACTTACAATAACAGTGCTGTACTGCAAAACATGGCCTTTGATGGTGTTTGAGCAAGAACAGAAGATAAAAAGATTTTGTTTCTCAGGGATGGAGAGGCATTGCTCTTGGCATCTTCTGAATGTGTTGGCATCCTGAACAGTGTATGGTATGCTGCACAATCTGCTGATCTATCTCAGGCCACCAGATAAAGCTTTGAGCCAATGCTTTAATTTTGACCATGCCTGGATGACCAGCATGAAGCTCCTCCCACACTTTAATTCTCAGCTTGAATGGTATAACTACTGTCAATCCCCATATAAGGCAAGTTCATCCTGGTAAAAATGGAGGATCTGGGATTTCTGCTGCACATTTCAGCCATTTTTGGTAGCCATGTAGACTTGAGACACTATGGGATCTATTTTGATTTTGATTGGACCAAACCAAACTCAAAGTCTCTTTGTCAATCTGTGTGTAACTTTTCTCTACAGCGGTAAGGGAATAGGATGCAAAGTGGGGTTTTCACTTCCATCACTCATAACATGAGACATCACTACACCTATACCATAAGGCGAGGCATGACTGGCAAACTTCACTGGACACTGTGGATCATAATGTGCGAATACAGCGTCCAACATCACCATTTCCTTTACCTTTTTGAAAGCCACCTCACACTGCTTTGTCCATTGCCATTTCTTCGTGATCTGTAGTAATGAGTTCAAGGGGTAGAGCACAGTAACTAGATTTGGCAGGATCCTGTTAAAGAAATTGACAAATCATTAAAAGGACCGTAACTGTGACGCTTCCTTTAGCCTTGCGGTATCTACCACTGTATGAATATTCTCTGCAGAGAATTCCACAGATTCACCACTCTCTGGGAAAAACAGTTTCTCCTCATCTCCGTCCTAAATCTTCTCCCCTGAATTTTGAGGCAATGTCCTCTAGTTCTAGTCTCACCAACCAATGGAAACAACTTTCCTACTTCTGTCTTATCTGCCCCTTTCAAAATTTTGTATGTTTCTGTAAGATACCCTCTCTTTCTTCTGAATTCCCATTTATACCAACTCTCTGCCTTCTATTGGTTAACCAATCCACTATCCATGCCAATACACTTCCTCCAACTCCATCCATCCGTATCTTATTTATAAGTCTCTTGTGTGGCACCTTATCAAATGCCTTCTGGAAATCCAAGTATACAACATCCACCTGTTCCCCTCTCTCCACTGCACTCATTATGTCCTCAAAGAACTCCAGTAAGTTTGTCAAACAGGACCTGCCCTTTCTGAATCTATGCTGCATCTGCCTAATGAAATCACTCCTTTCTAAAAGTTTCGCTATTTCTTCCTTAATGACAGCTTCAAGCATTTTCCCGGCTACAGATGTTAAGCTTACTGGCCTATAGTTGCCAGTCTTTTGCCTACATCATTTTTTAAAATGTGGCGTGATATTTGCTGTCTTCCAATCTGCTGGGACCTGCCCAGAGTCTAGAGAATTTTGGTAAATGATTACCAATGTGTCTACTATAACCTCCACCAATTCCCTCAACACCCTGGGATGCATCCCATCAGGACCAGGGGATTTATCTACCTTCAGGCCCTCTAGTTTTCTCATCACTATCTCTATAGTGGCAGTGATTTTATTGAGGTCCTCACCTCCCATTTCGTCCATAACATAATTCTTTGGCATATTAACCGTCTCCTCCACCATGAAGACTGACACAAAATATTCATCCAATGCCTCAGCCATTTCCTTATCACCCAATATCAATTTCCCCTTCGCGTCTTCCAAGGGACCTACATTGACTTCAGCAACCCTCTTCTGCTTTATATATTTATAAAAACTTTTGCTATCCTTTTTTATATTTTGTGCTAATTTACTTTCATACTCTATCTTCTCTTTCCTTATTTCTTGTTTAGTTGTTCTTTGTTGCTTTTTAAAGTTTTCCCAATCATCCAGTCTCCCACTACTCTTTGCGACTTTGCAATGGGAATTGCAATGGGAAGAGTATAACAGAAGGAATAGTGTTGTCTCTCTCGTTGACTTAATTCAGCATCTTAATGAATTTCAGCTGGTTTCTTTTCTTTCAAGCATCATATATAAATACTAGGAACGGGGCATGGATTGACAGTGGTGATTTCTCTGCTTAATTACTACTTTTGGTATCAGCAGGAATACAGTGCTTGTGGTTGTCCTAAGTACTCTCTGAATATTTCTATATGATTGAAGCCCACAGTACAGGTCTAATTTAGCTCCATATACTTACCTTAACTAAAGTCCACAAAGCTAACTGATTTCTTCATCTTCAAGGTTATTCCAACTCGCTATCCCTGTTGCTTTCTTTGCTGGAGATGAACGAACCATCCCACTTTGTTGCCAAACTCCATACATGCAACAGGAATCCTGTTAAATTGCATGTTAAACGAGTGTCGAGCCACAAGCCTGAGTTAATGTCAGAGATGGGAGGACCATCCCAACATGTCCCTTCTAATGAGAAGCAATCAGCCCAAGCATTGTAGAAGGCACCAACAATGCAGGGGTATCTTATCTACACAAAGTTACAGCAGTTATATAAATAGCTCAGGTTCAAATTCCAGCTTACTTATCATTCAACCATACATGAACACAGCCAAACAAAGTAACTCACGAATGGCATTAAGGAATGGGCATTAAATTCTAACAATGATTAAAAGAATAAGGAAAAGGAAAATGATAAAATACCAAAGGTTAAGTGAAAGTTCTTTATTAAACTCTTATTATATGAGAAATACATTAGATACAAGCAGAGAAGTTGAATTTGGTTTTAAATATTTGATTAAAATGACTTTTTTAGTTTATAATTTCTTCAGTTTGAACTCTTTAATGCAGTTATGTACAAAACTACTGCCACGTTACCAGATGTTGTATGGCTATACAATATCAAGTTACTATTCTGAAAGAGCAAACTTGCCCTGCCAGCTACTATAATTAGACTTATCATGTATATGTTATCGTCTAGCAATAAAACAACACCTTGGCATAATAAACCAATAGATAAAATCTCAAGAGAAGACAGGCTTGGTACCCACCTGTCACTCACAGGTTGGTTAAAATGGAATGACTCAACACGTACTGTAGAATCAAGACACCTTCACACACGCTCAGTTTTTAATCTCATAAATCATATAATTAAATAGTACAACCGTGGCTGACAAGGGAAGTCAAAGCTAGTATGAAAACAAAAGAGAGGGCATACATCAAAGCAAAAATCAGTAGGGAGATAGAGGATTGGGAAATTTTTAAAAACCTACAGAGAGCAACTAAAAGAATCATTAGAAGGGAAGAGAAGAAATATGAAAGCAAGCTAGCAAATAATATCAAAGTGGATAGCAAAAGCTTTTTCAAGTATGTAAAAAAATAAAAGAAAGATGAGAGTGGATATAGGACCGCTAGAAAATGAGGCAGGAGAAATAATAACGGGGGACAAGGAGATGGCAGATAAACTAAGTGGGTATTTTACATCAGTCTTCACTGTGGAAGACACTAGCAGTGTGCCAGATGTTATAGTGTGTGAAGGAAGAGAAGTGAGTGCAGTTACTAGGAGATGGTGCTCAAAAAACTGAAAGACCTAAAAGTACATAAGTTGCTCGGACCAGATGAACTGCACCCTAGGGTTCTGAAAGAGGTAGCGTTAGAGATTGTGGTGGCATTAGAAATGATCTTTCAAAAATCATTGGCATGGTACCAGAGGACTAGAAAATTGCAAATGCCACTCCACTCTTTAAGAAAGGAGGAAGGCAGCAGAAAGGAAATTACAGACCAGTTACCCTGACCTCAGTGGGTTGGGAAGATGTTAGAGTCAATTGTTAAGGATGAGGTGGTGGAGTACTTGGTGATACAGGACAACATAGTACAAAGTCAGCATAGTTTCCTTCAGGGAAAATACTGCCTGACAAACCTGTTGGAATTCTTTGAGGAGATTACAAGTAGGATAGATAAGGGGGGTGTAGTGGATGTCATATATTTAGACTTTTAGAAGGCCTTTGACAAGGTGCCACACATAAGGCTGCTTACCAGGTTAAGAGCCCATGGTATTACAGGAAAGTTACTAACATGGTTAGAGCATTGGCCGATTGGAAGAAGGCAGCAAATGAGAAGAAAAGGATCCTTGTCTGCTTGGCTGCCAGTGACTAGTGGTTTTCCACAGGGGTCGGTGTCAGGACCACTTCTTTTTATGCTGTATATAAATGATTTAGATGATGAAATAGATGGCTTTGTTGCTACGTTTGCGGATGAGACGAAGATTGGTGGAGGGGCAGGTAGTGTTGGGGAAACAGGTAGGATGCAGAAAGAATTAGACAGATTAGGAGAATGGGCAAGCAAGTGGCAAATGAAATATAATGTTGGAAAATGCATGGTCATGCACTTTGATAGTAGAAATAAATATGCGGGCTATTTTCTAAATGGGGAGAAAATCCAAAAACCTGAGATGCAAAGGGACTTGGGAGTCCTTGTGCAGAACACCCTAAATGTTAACTGCAGGTTGAGTCAGTGGTGAGGAAGGCAAATGCAATGTTAGCATTCATTTCAAGATGTGTGAGTGCAGAGTAGGGATGTGATGCTGAGGCTTTATAAGGCACTGGTGAGGCCTCACCTTGAGTATTGTGTACATCTTAGAAGAGATGTGCTGGCAAAAGAGAGGGTTTGGAGGAGGTTCACAAGGATGATTCCAGAAATGAAAGTGTTATCATGCAAGGAACGTTTGATGGCTCTGGGTCTGTACTCGCTGAAATTTAGAAGAATGAGGGGGGAATCTCATTGAAATCTTTCAAATGTTGAAAGGCTGAGGCAAAGTAGATGTGGAAAGGATGTTTCCCACAGCGGAATAGCCTAGGACAAGAGTGCACAGCCTCAGGATAGAGGCGCGTCCATTCAAAACAGAGGTGCGGAGAAATTTCTGTCGCAAGAGGGTGGTGAATTTGTGGAATTTGTTGCCACGTGCAGCTGTGGAGGCCAGGTCGTTGGGTGTATTTAAGGCAGAGATGAATAGGTTCTTGATTGAACATGGCATCAAAGGTTATGGGGAGAAGGCTGGAAAATGGGGTTAAGGAAGAGGAAAAAAGAATCAGCCATGATGGAATGACAGAGCAGACTCGATGGGCCAAATGGCCTAATTCTGCTCCTCTGTCTTATCATCTTATTTCAACATATAAATAATTAAAAAATATAGTAACATTCAGTGCTTTACGAATTACTTGTGGAACTCATTTGCATTTAGTATCAACATCAAGTCTTTGGAAGGATGTTTTTCATTTTCCTTGTGCAGATTCTCAATAATTCCCAACTCCCATCTTAACATCTGTATCATCTAGCTCGACTGTGAACTAATCACTGTTTTGAACATTTTTTACTGTTAACTCTTGTGAGAATTGACCGTGCATTGTAGATATATTTAGAGTGCAGAAGGTTAGATTAACTTTTTAATAATAGTTGACATAATTTTTTTTCCATAAATAGAAACTCCTGATACAGTACCTTGTAAAAGTATTCAGCCCTCAACCCTTTTATTCACATAAGTAAGTATTACATCCAGGGATTTTGATCAATTTAACCGAGAATGTTTATTTGTGAATCACCTGAGCCCAAAAAACAGGGAAAATTGTAAAGTATGGAAAACTAAAATTCAAAAACTGAAATGTCAGTAGTTCAAAAGTATTCATCCAGCCCTTTACTCAGTACTTAGTTGAACCACCTCCCAAAGCTAGTAGTCCTTTTGGATAAGTCTCTATTCGCTTTGCACAATATGATGGAGCAAGATTTGCCAATTTCTCCTTGCAAAATTGGCCAATTTCTCCTTGCAAAATTGCTCAAGCTGTGCCAGCTTAGTTGGAGAGTGGCAGTGGATAACAATCTTTAGGTCTTGCCAGAGATGTTCAATTGGGTTAAGATCTGCACTCTGACTAGGCCATTCAAGGACATTGTGCTTTGGGTCATTGTCCTGCTGAAAAACAAACTTCTTCCACATTGTAAGCTTTTTGGCAAAGGTTAGCATGTTTTTGTCTGTGATCTCTCTATATTTAGCAGCGTTCATCTTCCCATCAATCCTGACCAGATTTCCAGTCCCTGCTGCTGAAAAGCCTCCCCACAGTGTGATGCTACCTCCACCATACTTTACAGAAGGGATGGTGTTACTTGGCTGATGTGTGGTATTAGATTTACTTTTAGATTTACAAAACGTTTTACTTTAGTCTCATCTGACCACAAGTCCTTCTTCCACATCATTACAGTATCTTCTAAGTGATGCGTTGCCAGGTCTTTACAGGCAAGGACATACTTTTATTAGTGGTGTGTGTCGTCTAAATGTAATGTTGTGCATGTGAACAAAGGATTGGGGGTTGAATATATTTCATAGACCACCAGAGCACAGAAATAGGTCCTTATGATTATCTCGTCCAAGCCAAACTGTTATTCTGATCAGGTCCACCCCGGATCATAGCTCTCCATACCCCTCCCATCCATGTACTCATCCAAACTTCTCTTATATGTTGAAACTGAACCTGCATCCAGCACTTCTGCTGGCAGCTCATTCCTCACTCTGAATGAAGAAGTTTACGCTTCATGTTCCCCTTAAATCTTTCACCTTACATTCTGAACGTATGAACTCCAATTCCAGTCTCATCCAACCTGAGTGGATACTTTAGCTATACCCCTCATAATTTTGTGAATCTCCTTCAAATCTTCCCCTCCTTTTCCTATGCTCTAGAGAATAAAGTCCTAACCTATTCAACCATTCCTCTTCAGTCAGATCCTCAAGTCTCAGCAACATCCTTGTACATTTTCTCTGTATTCTTTCAATCTTGTTGATTTATTTCCAGTAGATAGTTGATCAGAACTGCACACAGTACTCTAAAATTGGCTTCACCAACATCTTGTAGAATTTCAACATAACATCAAAACTCCTGTACTTAATATTGTGACTCATGAAGACTAATGTGCCAAAATCTCTCTTTATGACCCTATTTACCTGTGATGACACTTTTTAAGAATGATGTACCTGTATTCCCAAATCTCTTTGTTCCACTGCACTAAGATTCACTGTGTATGTCCTACCTTGGTTTGTACTCCCATGGTTCAATACATCAGACTTGTCTGCAATAAATACCATCTGACATTTTTAGGTTATTTTTCCAGCTGGCCCAGACCCTGCTACAAGCCTTCCTCATTACCTACTACATTCCTAATCTTGGTGTCATTCGCAAATTTGCTTATCCAGTTTACCACATTACCACCCAAGTAATTCATATAGATGAGAAATGACAAAAGACCCAGCACCAATCACTGTGGCACTCTACTAGTCACATACCTCCAGTCGGAGAAGCAACCAATTACTACCACTCTCTGGCTTCTCCTGCTAAACCAATATTGAATCCAATTTTACTATTTTATCTTGCGACTGATTCTTCTTGACTAACCTCCCACGCGAGACTTTGTCAAGGGCTTTGCTAAAGTCCATGTAGACAATGTGCACAACCTTTCCTTCATCACCTTCCTGGAAAGCTCTTCAAAAAACTCTGTAAGATTGGTTAGACACCATGTACCACACACAAAGCCAAGTTGAGTATCTGTAATCAGACCCTACCTATCCAAATACTTATATATCCTGTCCCTAGAATATCTTCCGATAATTTACTCATGGCAGACATCAGGTTCACTGCCCTATAATTTCCTGGCCGGTTCTTGAGCCATTCATAAACAATAGAACATTAGCTATCTTCCAGACTTCTGGCACTTCATCTGTGGCTAAGGATGCTTAAAATACCTCTGACAGCACCCCTGCAATTTCTGCACTGTTCTCCCACAGGGGCTAAGGAGATACCTTGTCAGGCCCTAAGGACACTAATTTGCCTCAGGAGAGCAAACACCAGCTTTTCTGTAATCCAGATGAGATTCACAACAGATGCAAAAAAGTCCATTAAAGATCTCCCCCATATCTTTTGGCTCCATGCATAGATCTTCAAATTTTGACCCTGCTACCTTTGGGATTCTCCTTTACCTTGTCTACCAGAGTAGCTCCATGCCTTCTTTTAGCCCACCTGATTTTGCTCTTAAGTGTTTTCTTGCATTTCTTTTACCCCTCAGGCACATCATTTGCTGTCTGTACTTGCTATGCACCTCCTACTTCTTAACCAAAGTTCTCTAAACCTGTTATCAGTGCCTTTTATTCTAACAGGAACATACGGACTCTGTAATCTCAATATTTCACTTTTGAAGGCCTTCCACTTACCAAGCATCCTCTTGCCAGAAAACAGCCTGTTCCAATCCACACCTCTCTGAAGCTATCAACACTGGCCTTTCTCCAATTTTGGATTCCAACCTGAGATCTATCCTCCCCATAACTGTGTTGAAACTAATGGAGTTATGATGATCAGCTATTCCATAAGATCATAAGATATAGGAGCAGAAGTGAGCCATTCAACCCATTGAGTCTGCTCTGCCATTCCATCATGGGCTGATCCAATTCTTCCAGTCATCCCCACTTCCCTGCTTTCACCTCATACCCTTTGATGCCCTGGCTAATCTATCTATCTATCTCTGCCTTAAATACATCCAATGACTTGGCCTCCACAGCTGCTCATGGCAACAAATTCCACAGATTTACCACCCTCTGACTAAAGTAATTTCTCCGGATCTCAGTTCTAAAGGGGAGTCCTTCAATCCTGAAGTTGTGCCCTCTTGTGCTAGAATCCCCTACCATGAGAAATAACTTTGCCATAATCTGTTCAGGCCTTTTAACATTCAGAATGTTTCTATGAGATTCCCCCTCATTCTCCTGAACTCCAGGGAATACAGCCCAAGGACTGCCAGACGTTCCTCATACAGTAACCCTTTCATTCCTGGAATCAGTCTCATGAATCTTCTCTGAATCCTCCCCAACGTCAGTATATCCTTTCTAAAATAAGGAGCCCAAAACTGCACACAGTACTCCAAGTCTGGTCTCATGAGTGCCTTATACAGTAGAGCCCCAACATCACATCCCTATTCTTATATTCTATACCTCGAGAAATGAATGCCAACATTGCATTTGCCTTCTTCACAACTGACTCAACCTGGAGGTTAACCTTTAGGGTATCTTGCACAAGGACTGCCAAGTCCCTTTGCATCTCTGTAGTTTGAATTCTCTTCCCATCTAAATAATAGTCTGTCCGTTTATTTCTTCCACCAAAGTGCATGACCATACACTTTCCAACATTGTATTTCATTTGCCACTTCTTTGCCCATTCCCCTAAACGATCTAAGTCTCTCTGCAGGTTCTCTGTTTCCTCAACACTACCTGCTCCTCCACCTATCTTTGTATCATTGGCAAATTTAGCCACAAATCCATTAATACCGTAGTCCAAATCATTGACATACATCGTAAAAAGCAGCCTATGGAACTTCACTGGTATCTGGCAGCCAGCCAGAATAGGATCCCTTTATACCCACTCTCTGTTTACTGCCGACCAGCCAATGCTCCACCCATGCTAGTAACTTCTCTGTAATTCCATGGGCTCTTATCTTGTTAAGCAGCTTCATGTGCAGCACCTTGTCAAAGGCCTTCTGAAAATCCAAGTACACCATGTCTACTGCATCTCCTTTGCCTACCCTGCTTGTAATTTCCTCAAAGAATTGCAATAGGTTTGTAAGGCAGGATTTTCCTTTCAGGAAACCGTATTGGCTTTGGCCTATCTTGTCATGTGCCTCCAGGTACAGGTTTCCCCTGCCATCCGAAGGTAGAGCGTTCCTACGAAACGGTTCGTAAGCCGGAATGTCGTAAAGTGAACAAGCAATTACCATTTATTTATATGGGAAAAATTTGTGAGCGTTCATAGACCCAAAAATAACCTACCAAATCCTGCCAAATAACACAAAAAACCTAAAATAACAGTAACATATAGTAAAAGCAGGAATGATATGATAAATACACAGCCTATATGAAGTAGAAATACTTTTCTACATTCATTGCCGCACTGTTTTCCATAGTGAAAATCTCATGCAAGTGATCTCGGCAGAAAGACTCTCTCCCGTAACCTTTAAGCTATGCAGCTGCCAAATCATACCAAATAACACATAAAAATACACAGCCTATATAAAGTAGAAATAATGTATGTACAGTGTAGTATCACTTACTGGAATTGGGAAGACAGCACTGAGCACACTGATAATGGTGTGTTAGGCTGAGTCGTCGGAGGTTGGGGTGGTGCAGTGACCCCCACCCTCCAGGCCGCCGACTGATAACAATCCGCAGGCAGGAGTACAGCGGTAGCCGGGACGCACCCAGCAAATCTTTAAGAAAAAAGCCGAAATAAACAAGCTAATTAATTACGTGTCGCCCCGCACGTAAATGTCGGCCCAGATCAGAGGCGATGCAATTGGCAATCGCCTCTGATCTGGGCCGACATTTACATGCCAGGCGGCACCTAATTAATTAGCTTGTTTATTTCGGCTTTTTTCTTAAAGATGTGCTGGGTGCGTCCCGGCTACCACTGTATGCTTCGCAGCCCAGTATCGGTCTGCGGCCTGGAGGTTGGAGTGGTGGGACATTGGGGTGTCATCTCATCGTCGCCTGTTTCCATCAGGGCAGGCAGGTCATCTTCTTCTATGTCTGCCTGCCTCGATGTTGAAGGTCGAGGTTCGTCGTCTGCTGTGGCTGATGTGGAAGGCTTGAAAAACGACAGTATGCTTGACTGCTTTGCCTCGCGCATTTTTCTATAATACAGTTCTTTGTAAGCACTCAAACATCCTGCAACTATGCCCTAAACCTACGTACCCTTTCAAAATTAAAGTCCGTACTTTTCTGCAGTCATTGAAGTGAAAATCTCACGCAGTTGCTTCACGTTCAGTTCCTGGATGACTTCACTTTCGGTCCGTTTGCTACTGCATTCAGTTTTGATTGCTATCTTTTCCTCTTCCAATTGCATCAGCTCTTGGTCATGGGGTGCCAAAACCTCTTCAACATCATCTTCGTCAACTTCCACAAGCCAAACTCACTTTGTCCTTAGTTCGTTCACCACGATCAAAATGCTTAATTATGTCTAGCTTTACGCTAAGTGTAACACCTTTACGAGCTCTTTTAGGTTTTTCCAATACTTTAGAACTCATCTTGCTAATGGCTGCTCAAAATAAATCGAGATAAAGCACAAATGCTCACGTGTTTAAACAATGCCGGCTGGAATACAGTTCCGTGGGAGGAGCTTGGCTGCTCGGGGCGCACGCTGCCTTATATCGTGCGCTGTCTATTATCGTGTGCTGCCTTTTTTCGTAACAGTGAAAACACCTTTTGTTAGCGAAAACAGGTAACTAATGTAGGTCTTTCATAACAGCAAGGTTTCGTAAAGCGAACGTTCGGAAAACCGGGTTCACCTGTACTCTGTAACCTCATCCCTAATAGTCAATTCCAACAACTTCCCAACCACTGGTATCAAGTTAACAGGTCAATAGTTTCCTTTCTGCTGCCTCCCACCCTTCTTCAATAGCGGAGTAACATTTGCAATTTTCCAGTCATCTGGTACAATACCAGAACCTATCAATTCTTGAAAGATCATCATTAATGCCTCCACAATCTCTCCAGCTACTTCCTTCAGAACCCAGGGGTGCATTCCAACAGGTCCAGGAGATTTATCCACTCTCAGACCATAAAGCTTCCTGAGCATCTTCTCAGTTGTAATTTTCACTGCATAGACTTCATATCCCTGACACACTTGAATGTCTGGTGTACTGCAGATGTCTTCCATTGTGAAGACTGATGCAAAATACGCATTCAGTTTCTCTGCCATCTCTGCATCTCTCATTACAATATCTCCAGCGTCATTTTTTATTGGTCCTATATCTACCCTCGACTCTCTTTCACCTTTTATATACTTAAAAAAAGTTCCCCTACACACACATCTGTCACCTGGGCAAATTCTCTTTATTTTAAGTTTCTTCAAAATCAATAATGTGGAAGAATTCTTATAATATATTTTACTCATGATCCCTTCATTTTGGGCTTTGTTTGTCCCAATACCTTTCTGAGTTCAACTTTACAGTACAATCAACTTTGTAACTTTGCACTTCCTCATCTGTATCTTCTCAATGAATGTTCACTTATTCTACTCTGAGGGTATCTAGGCTGTTCAAACTACCCAGTAATCACTTAAACATATTTAAATATTCAAGATTATTGAAGGATTCCATTTGCAATTTCTACTTCATTTTCCTTTTTTACTTGCCTTTTTCAGACAAAGTATTCTTTAGTCAGCGGAAGCAGGAGGTGGTGTGGAGACAAGATGGGATAAGAGTTGGATTAATAAATGAAATAGGTTGATAAAACACAGTGAACTTGGAGTGACCCCCTTCCACTTCCTCAGCTTTGGCTTCTTGACTCAAATATGTGATATATTCTCGGTCTACATACTCTAGACTACTGGCATTCTTCAGTATTAATAATTTGGTTTATTGTCATTATTAAGTAATTTATTTTGATATTATGCATTGTGTAGCATGAAATATGAAAGCCAAGCCCTTATCTGTAAATCTCTCCATGGTTTTTCCCCATCTAGGCTTTGGTAATAATTCGAAATTTCAGCTCACAACTGGTATTTTGTAGATTCTGGACTCCTGTGCATCTCTCTTCCCACAGATCGTCATTTGCTTTTCAGCAGCCTGTCTCATCTGGGAATTTTGCTGTTAATGTATGTAACATTGTGGAGGTTGGTCCTGTAATTTCTTCATCTATATGATTTGGAATAAAAACTGATAAGCAGTCTCCTTAGGTTCCTTCAAAATTTGTAAATCCACACCATGGTTGGCGCTATTATCAAATAAACACTGGCACATTCCTGTGATATGTTTACATTCATTACTTTCCAGAGACATTATAATAATATATATTACAGTGCCAATTAATAAATATCTCACAATTTAGTTCTTTCACTAATAATACAAGCACCAACTTTTATGTTTGAGTTTCTGATAAAACTTTATTTTATAAATTCTTGGTTAGATTGTCACTATTTTAAATCATTCAGAATGTGACAGAATTGAATTGTCCTGTTGAAGGGTCTCGGCCTGAAACGTTGACTGTTTATTCATATCCATAGATGCTGCCTGGCCTGCTGAGTTCCTCCAGCATTTTGTGTGTTTTACCTTGCATTTCCAGCAGCTGCAGATATTTTCATGTTTGAATTATCCCATTCTTGCTTTCAAATGTTAATAACAGCAAATTTTCAAAATGAGAAGTTATGATAAAAAAATTATGAACTAGATAAGGGAAAATGTGTGTAGATAATCTTAAAAATAATTGAAAAAAAAAGCAAGGTTTTGTTTGATCATGTTGTCAATTAAATCAAGTATAATATGATTGTAATGTTTTTCCATCATGATTTGTGTACTTACCTGGACAAAGACATTATTGGTATAAAGATGTTCCTCAGTTAGGCTATCATGTGCAGTTCTCTCCTAAGTTCTTCCAGTGGATCTTCTGCATCAGTATAGGATTCTGCCTACCTTGTATCCAAGAGCTGAAATTTTTGAAAATGAAGTCAATGGCCACATCTGACCACCATTTTAACTATAAAAATGGGTATTTTTAAACTTTAATTCAAAATTATGTAACTTGAATTTGTTTTTCACAAGATCGTAACCATCTTGTTTTCATGAGATAGATTCTAAAACTGTCCATTCTAAGAATATGCTCTTATCCATATAAGCCATATCTGGTGTGCAGTAATGGGAGAACAAGTGTAACGAATCTGAAGGAACAGAACTATTTATTATAGTTTGGAACACTCCTTATAGTTTAGTCAAAAGTAAAACTTTATGCAAAATTTTAAGTATCTAAATTATTTCTCCTTGCTGAAAGTTGGCATGCTTTTGTGGATGTAAAGTTATAAATCTGCAAAAAAAGTCTTACTTCTTTTTAGAACATCTGCAGAAATGCAATGCAACTTTTTCACAGAAACAGGAGGATGAAGAACATTGTTTTCCCCAAACGTGTAAGAAATAGTAACAAGACATAACTGAACAATAATCATCCTACTCTGGATGATGCCTACTTAAAGAAACTAAGTATGACAGGAATGGAATTATTTGCTCCAGGGAGGAAGCATCTATTGTAAAGGGAGGCTGCTTCTCTATGAATTGCTCTGTCAGGTGCTGTCATTTTCTCAATTAAATGGTTGTGGTGGAAATAAAAAACACAGCCCCTGGATAAGTCTGCTGCAAAATGGTGGAAGGGGGAGGGGTTGCTTATGTTCCAAAACCTATTAGTATGCATGACAAGACCTGACGTGCCTATGATGAGGATAATGCATTAAAACCATGTTGAAAGCAGAGAAATAGGGTTGGTTGATAACTCAGAATTATGTTGCTCTTGGTTATTAAATGTCATAGTTCTGAGAGATGAATGTTTCCCATTTTGGTCTGTACCAAATGACCAAAAGATGGGAGTGAGGATGTGACAGAAAATGCTGAATCATTCACAAGTGTCAGTTACATTATGTACACCAAATGTCGATCACAGATATTAATACATCCTGACTGCGCTGTACAGCTGACAACACGTAACAGTTAGATACCATGCTATAGTTGGTACACTCATGCAAAGGATAGAAGCTTTCATTTGGCAAGAGAGATTCAATATTTTACATTTGTGAAAAATGCACATTATTAATTTGGAATTAAGAAAAAAGAATATACCTCTGTTTCTGTAAAAGCTTCATAATTTTCATTAATTCTTAGTTCTTCTCCATAGTTTCTGGTTCCAGGTAAAAACACACAACCATTGTTTACATTTCTCCTTGATTGCGTTTCTTCCAGATTTGGATTCTTTTCTTTTTTCTTTGCCCTTCAAATTGAGGCATACTCTGGTACGTCCATGTAAACAGCTGATTCCTTTAAACCTTGTTGGCTTTGAGTTGATATAGTCACTTCTATTCCATTAGCCCCACATCTAGATTCAGACTGCCGATCACTAGGATTGGGTCATAATTTGTTCCAACAATCTTGTACAATGAATCTTCAATAGTGTTCTGCTGACAAGGGAAGTCTTTAACCTGGGAATAAACATGGTCCATGTCTTGTACCAACTTTCCTCCAGCGCAATTAGTTTCAGGAACTTGAGAGAGTTAACTGTTATGGTGAAGCCATGAGTTTCCTGAGTCCCCCTCCTCTCCCGACTCTGACAGTTCTGTTCCTAATAGTTGGAGATAGTCAACTTGCCAGCTTCTCAAACCTCCTACAGGAAAAGTGAAGCGTTCAACCATCACATTCTGAAATAGAAAACTGAAGTACATTTTGTCATACAATCCTTTTGGGTGGCAGGTTTGTTGGGGGAAATAAGCCAGATTTACCACTATATCACATTTCCAATAACTGGGCATTGAATAGATTCAGGGTTTGTGGAAGTGCCAAGTTCTTGAGATTCTTGCATGTAGGAAGAAATAAAGCAAGGCAAAAAAGTACAGAGCACAAGTCCATTATCATAAGGCTTTGGATGTAGGGTGGTAAAGATAGGGGAGTGGCTATGGGTGCAGGGAAGAATGGAAGAAGAGATCAAAGATGATTGATGAAAAGGCCAGGAAAAACTCTCTGTATGGCATTGGCTATGTGCCCAATAACCAGCAAGTTTTTTCCTAACAAATTCTTTGGCAGTGGCTCTATTCAGCTGAAAGGAGCATAAGTGAGGCCAAATAAAAGAGCAGTAATGCACCAGTGAAATAGACAAGTGTATTCACTGCATCCACACTCAGCTTTGTTATCAGCACACTTTCCAAACAGAGTGAACTACAGGTGACAGAGATTGTTGGTCCACATCACTTGTTCCTTCAGTGAAACCTACAGGACTTGTGCAACAATGATTAAACTCTTCACCAACACTGAAAGTCATGCCAGATATTAAACAGTTTTGAAGCACAGCTTTCTAACATATACTGAACTTGTTACTTACCATGAGTCGTGTCCTCCCTGTCTTGTTTTAACTTGATATGGTCTTCCAGATTAAACGATGTAATAATGTAATAATCTGATTCATTTGCTTTCAAGACAGAAGAACTACATTTTATTTAACCTTCATTTTGAATGCATCTGTGGCATCTCTTCCTCTCTGTAGCTTTCTGGTAAAATGCAGTTTATAAAGTATAAAATATCATTACGTGGTCGATTACTTACTCTCACCATTGCAGTGCATTCTGTTGGGATCATGTGCTCCTGTCTTAGGTGTGCTAACAGGTCGAAGTCAGGGGGTGCAACCTGCAAACTAAACACAGTATCATGACAGTAAATTGTATAACATCGTTATTCTGTATAAAATAAATGCAATCTTAACAAACAGTTTAACAGGACTAACGCTCAATGTTCAAAGCAAATTTTATAATCAAAGTACATATATGTCACTATATACAACTATGAGACTCATTTTCTTGTGGGCATGCTCGACAAATCTATAGAAAAGTAACTATAACAGAATCAATGGACGACCGTGTTCAATCAAAGTGCTGAAGGCAACAAACTGTGCAAAGACAAAAGAAAGAAAGAAAGTAGTAGTAGTAATAATAATAATAATAAATAAGCAATACATATCGAGAACATGTGATGAAGAGTCCTTGAATGTGAGAAAATTGGTTGTGGGAATATTTCAATGATGGGGCAAGTGAAGTTAGACCATAAGACCATAAAACCATAAGATATAGGAAGAGAATTAGGCCATTTATCTCATCGAGTCTGCTCCACCATTCCATCATGGTTGATTCCAGAACCCACTCAACCCCATAAACCTACCTTCTTGCCATATCCTTTGATGTCCTGACCAATCAGGAAAGGAAACTATCAGTTTTCTCTTTAAATATACCCATGGACTTGGCCTCTACAGCTTTCTGTGGCAGAGCTTTCCACAGATTCACTACTCCCTGGCTAAAATAATTCCTCTTTACTTCTGTTCTAAAGGGTCACCCCTCAATTTTGAGGCTGTGTCCTCTAGTTCTGGACATCCCCACCATAGGAAACATCCACCTCATCTAGTTCTTTCAACATTCTGTAGGTTTCAATGAGATCCCTCCATATTCTTCTAAATTCCAGTGAGTACAGGCCTATAGCTGCCAAACACTCCTCACGTGATAACCTTTTCATTCCCAGTTGAGTGAAGTTATCTATTCCCTTTGTTTAGGAGCCTGATGGTTGAGGAGTAGTAACTGTTCCTAAATCTGGTGCTGCGAGTCCTAAGGATCTTTTACCTTTTACCTGATGGCAGCAGTGAGAAGAGTGCATGCCCTGGGTGCTGGGTGACCCTGATGATGGATGCTGATTTCCTGTGACAGCATTTCAAATAGGTGTGCTCAGTGGTCGGGAGGGCTTTGCCTTTGATGGACTGGGCCATATCCATTACTTTTTGTAGAACTTTCCATTCACTGGCATTGGAGTTTTCATACCAGGCTGTGATGTAGCCAGTCAATATACTCTCCACTACACGCCTATAGAAGTTGTCAAAGTTTTAGATGTCATGCCAGATCTCCAAAGGTTAAAAGTTTAAAGATCAACATAAATGTTATCAAAGTTCACATATGTCATCATATACAACCATGAAATTTATTTTCTTGTGGACATACTCAGCAAATTTATAGAAAAGTAACTAAAACAGGATTAATGAAAGATCAACTAGAGTGTAGAAGACTACAAATTATGCAAATGCAAATATAAATAAATCAAGAACATGAGATAACAAGATAAAGAGTCCTTAAAGTGAGATCATTAGTTGTGGGACCATCTCAATGGATGGGCAAGTGAGTGTAGTTATCCCCTTTCTTCAAGAGCCTGATGGTTGTAGGGTAGTAACTGTTCTTGAACCTGGAAATGCGAGTCCCAAGACTCTTGTACCTTCTACCTGATGGCAGCAGCGAGAAAAGAGCAAGGCCTGGGTGGTGAGGATCTCAAATGATGAATGTTCTGAGGAAGTAGAGAAGCTGTGATGCTTCCTTCGTTATTGCACTTACATGATGAGCCCAGCACAGGTCCTCTGAAAGAATAACACCTAGCAAATTAAAGTTGTTTACTCTCTCCACCTCTGATCCTCCAGTGAGCACAGCCTCTTGGACCTCCAGTTTCCTTCTCCTGAAGTCTATAGTTAGCTCCTTGGTCTTGCCAACAATGAGTGAAAGGTTGTTGTTATGACATCACTCAGCCAGATTTTCAATCTCCCTCCTATATGATGACTCATCACCACTTTGATTCAGTTTATCTCAGTAGTATCGTCAGCAGACTTGAACATGGCATTGGAGCTGTGCTTAGCCATACAGTCATAAGTGTAAAGAGAGTAGAACAGGGGGCTAAGCACACAGCCCTGTGGTGCACCTGTGCTGATGGAAATCATGGAAGAGGTGTTGTTGACAATCAAATTGACTGGGGTCTACATGTGAGGAGATTGAGGATCCAATTGCACAAAGAGGTATTGAGGACAACGTCTTGGAGCTTATTGACTAGTTTTGAGGGGATAATGGTATTGAATGCTGGGCTGTAGTCGATAAAGTGTAACCTGATATATGCATCTTTGCTGCCCAGATGTTACAGGGTTGAGTGAAGAGCCAATAAAATAGCGTCTACTGTGGACCTTTTGTGACAGTAGACTAATTGGTGGATCTAAATCTCTTATCAGACAGGTTACTTAGGTTTCATCACTAAACTTTCAAAATACTTCATCACTGTGGATTTAAGTGCTACCGGATGATCATCTTTGAGTCAGGTTACCACACTCTTCTTGGGCACTGGTATAATTGAAGCCTGCTATAATTGGTTGTTGACTTCAGAAGGAGTAGCGGACCGCACGACCCCATCTACATCGGTGGTGCGCAGATGGAGCAGGTCAGAAGCTTTAAGTTCCTTGGGGTCAATATCACAAATGACCTGACTTGGTCCAACCAAGCAGAGTCCATTGCTAAGAAGGCTCACCAGCGCCTTTACTTCCTGAGAAAGCTAAATAAATTTGGCCTGTCCACTAAAACCCTCACTAATTTTTATAGATGCACCGTAGAAAGCATTCTTCTAGGGTGCATCACAATCTGGTATGGAAGTTGTCTTGTCCAAGACCGGAAGAAGCTGCAGAAGATCGTGAACACTATCCAGTGATGTTTTTAGCAAAGGGACCAGCAGCAAAGCCTCCAAATGCAGTCACTATTTAAGGTCCAATGATCAGTGACCCATTGTCCAGACAATAAAGAAAAGTTAATCAGAAGTAGTCTGGGATATTAGATGGATGGTCTCATGATGGCAGAATGTAATGCCTCAGGCCATTAGCCTGAACCAGCTTGTACCACTTGCACCTTCACATCAGAAAGTAATCAGCTGAAATCCCGATGGGCAACTGAATAATGTAACGGAGTAATGTAAATAAATGATACTTGAAATTGGATTTTGTGTTAAAAGATCATAAAATTTTTGTTTTGATGTGATGATTGACACCAAATATGTTGTTGTATAAGTAAGAGGGGTAGATGTAATAAGCTGTAGCTTCAGCCTACACCCTTTCGGTCTGTTTTAAAGAATACCTATGTTTTTTGTTGTAATTTTGTCTTATGAAATCATCACTGAAAATGATGCTTTTTGTTATGTTTGTACTGTTTTCATTCAATATTAGTTCTGGGCTGCAGTCTGAGGGCGCACGGAGTTGAGTGCTGAACTCCATATGGAATATTAAGCCCAGCTGAATGTTTTGGATGGCAACACACAGACTGACGACAGACAAGATTATTCCACATACAGTATCTTAGCCTACATTTATCATTCAACCAACACTACCAAAAGAGAAATCAACATGCTGTGTGTGCCTTTACTATTTAGAAAGTCATTTGACATGAATCTGTTCTCACATTTCAAGTAGTTCTACTTTAGTACAGTTCTGAATGATGTGGTAAGTTCCACTGATTGCTGCTAACATCTTCGAATGAAATGGATGGCCTTTGCAGAGCACAACAGTGAATAGCTTAACCTGGAATTTGTTAGGGGACAATGAATTTTAAAATAAGTAACATTTATTCACCCTGGTTTTTAGCATTTAACGAATGCTGTTATCAAACACCTATTGGACAAGTGCTGCCATTCCAGATCCCACTGACTTTGGTTACAGAGGCTCAGTCACTGTGCTTGTGGGAGATGTTCTTGGAAGAAAACAAGATCATTATTAAAGTTCAGAAACATCATCTTGATTTAAAGTCCTACTTTTTCATTTTGATTAAAGACTACTTCTTTTACTACCTTTGATGAATATTTCCATTGTTCCCTGTTCTAATTATAGTTTGCCAGCGGCTGCAGTTTTTGGCATTTTTAATTTCAATTGTGTTGGTGACTGTGTTTATCTGTGCCACAAGGTGGCAATGCATCACAGGGACAGATCCACAAAGTCTTTTTAAATTATTCATTTTTTTCTGGCTTTGCGCAATTGCTCGCCAACTTGAGTTGATTTTAAGAAGGTAATGGTAAGCCATTCTTAAAGCAATTCCGCCTTCGTTGTTTAGTCAGGAGTCCCTGGATTTGAACGCAATTTGTTGATCTGTATAAATAGAATGCAATACAAGCTTTTTGCTGCATTTTAGTAAAGAGATGATGATAATAATCAAATACCAATATTTTTCCAAGTCGGGATGATATGGGACTTTGAAGGGAACCTGAAGGAGATGGTCTAACCATAAACCTACTGTTCTTGTTTATTTTTCTGGTAGAACGATAGATTGGCAGATGATGTTAAAGAAGTCTTGCTGAAGTGCTGCAATACTTCTTATAGATGCAACAGAACTGCATCCTGGTGAGCTCCACACCACCCTCAGCCCTCCTACCCCAGCCCCCACCTTCCTGCTGCAAAGTCATCAAAGACCTGTTGCTAAATGTGACTGTGTGCTTACAGCCACATCCATTGACACCAACTTTAATTGGCGGGTTGATGTGTGATCTCGTGTTATTTTTCGCAGTATTTGATGATGTGCCAATTTTCTAAGGTGAAAATTTTCTTGGCAAATATTACTAATACCGCCATGCATGCAGCATGCAAGTCTGGCATACCTTACTGGACTAGCTTCTCACATCGAGGCTGGGAGAGAGAATTTTACTCTGGGGCATATTAATTAAAATATACACTTATAATTTACTTGGGGCTGTTGTAAGTGCTACTTAATTTCATCCCCTTACACTCTCCTTTCCTCCATGTTGGTTTTGCACTTACATCTACTGAGAGGCTTTGCAAAAATATAGAATTTAAATGCTAAAAATTCCAGGCCAATACTCCTGGATGACAAAAATTATGCAGGAAAAGAAGTGGATGATATGTTTGTTGATATAACTTGACATTTGTCCAACTAATCGAGAGCAAAGATCCAGTAAGCAAACAGGAAGCTTAAGCAATTACCCAACATAGCAGATAATGCAAGGGATTGTAAACATCTCTTAGCCCTGAAACCTCAGTAACGGAAGCATATCGCAGACAGTCAGAAACTAAGTGCAATTACTGTTGGGATGAAGGAAAATATTGATATGTACAAATGCATAAAGCTATTCTAAATTCAAAAAAGATTTGTATCTCCACTTTTGTTTCTTAAGCTGATACACAAAAGATTTGCCATTAGATGATATCATTAGTCTGCAGAAAATCTGTACAGATTCAGACAAAGTAGGAGACAGGTGAATTAAGTACAGTTTTTATCTATATGGACTGCAATCCCTTAATGATGATATTGTATATCACTCTTCTCTGGTATCAGATTCCTTCTTCCCCAGCATTTGATCTTTCCCACCCACCTAGCTTCACCTATCATCTTCCAGCTAGCTTCATTCTCCTCCACCTGCCTTTTTATTCTGGCATCTTCCCCCTTCCTTTTCAGTCTTGAAGAAACGTCTTGGCCTGAAATATCAACTATCTATTCATTTCCATAGATGCTGAGTGACTTGCTGAGTTCCTCCAGCATTTTGTGTGTGTTGCTTTGGATTTCCTACATCTGCAGACTTGCTCAAGTTTACAAATGTTTAACAAGCTGCTTTCTCTATTAATGTAATTTGATCTAGTCCTCCTGAGTGCATCTTCCTTCCTTAAATATATTGGCTAGATTTCTATTTCCCAAATTGCAGATATCAACATATGACTGTGGCTTACACTGACTTGCCTGGCAATCACTCGTCCTTACTGATGGATGAAACTGAAATCATATTGGCACATCTGTAAGGGCATGATTTGGAACGTGCTATTTGAGACATCAAATTATCAGTCACATAAATGTCTTTGAATTTAATTTTTTAAACTAATTAACACTGCATACACACATACCATTGTGGTTGAAAACATTTCCTGTCTCACATTTGTCTTTTGTGTATTTGTTAATAGAGAAGGAGACATTTTAGTTGACTGAGTCTAAGCTGGGGCACAGAACAATACATTCCCCCACTAATTTTCCATGTAACCTATTTTCACCACACTGTCATCAACCTCCCCCCAGATTCTACCTTCTACACAAGGGGCAATTTATAACGGCTAATTGAAAGCTTAGGGGACCTGGGTTCATCCGGAACTGGGGGAATGTCTGTCTGCAGCTTGCTAGTTCACCCTGTCACTGCATGAGTTTCCCCGGGTGCTCTTATTTTCTCTCACTTCCTAAAGTTGCGCTGGTGGGTTAATTTTCTCCAGAATAATTTTCCTATGTAAGTCTAACTACATAGGAAGGCCTTTTCCTGTATTGTTGTAAATATAAAACATAAAATGATAGGAACTACAATAATGTAAAGATGTAAAATTCAAAGTTTTAAATTTAAAATACACTTATTATCAAAATATGCCTGCAGTATACAACCCTGATATTCGTCTTTCCCACAGACAACCATGAAACAAAGAAAAACAATGGAACTTTTCAAAGATAAGCATCAGACACACCTGCAGCAGCTGCCCTTCCTGCAGTGCACAAAAAAAAATCATACGAATGGCAGAAAAAGAGCATAAAACACAGAATATAAACAGCAAACCACAAAAGTCATCGAAAAAGTCTAGGCACATTCAGTTTCATCTCAGTTCTAGTTCAACCTAGCACTGTGTTGTTACCTGCAGTCCACCCTGATCAAAATCACATACAATAGCAACAAAATAGGAGTGATTAGAAACCAGAAACACATCATAATGTGAACTACAGAGTCCAATCCACAAACTGCGTCAATAAACTTTGTCCTAGCTTGATCCTCTGACAGTATCGAGCAGAAAGAGATCATTTGAAAGTAGAGCCCTTCCTCTGGGAGCAGCAAGTGAGAGGGAGAGACCATCCCACGCAGACATCTTTCTCCAGCAGCAGCAGGAAAGAGGCTGATAGACAGTGCAGCCTTCCACACTCATCTTGACAATTTCAGTCTTTCTCTACGCTTTAATTGGCGAGATTGGTGAGAAATGGAGTTGACCATGGGCTAAGTAACCTCAATTTTGTTCAGCTTTCCTCCTTTGACATTATGGTTTCTTCTATTTCTTTACTCAACATTTAACTTAAGGTGCTTTAATTAAATGGAATATTATAAAGATAAATGAAGAAAGTGCCAGAGTCTCTTGCATTTTATTATTCAAGTATTAGGTGATATGAATTAACTTGGAGGTAATTATGACTAACCGACTGCACTTTTAACATCAAACAGAACATGTAAAACTACTCCGCAATATTCAAGACCATGTTGAGCTCCCTGTGAGTTTTGGTTTAACCAGAACTGAAGCAATCTTGTATTTAACAAGAGAACTCCATTGCCCAGATATAGAAAACTCCAGCAAACAGGGACTTTTGCGAAGTCACCCATTTTACATCTGGAAAGGCTTATGGTTTATAGTAAACTGAAAACTATATAATTCTTCAGTTATTTATCCCAGTAAGTTTTAGCAGCTTTGTTTAACGTGGTTTTTGAATAACACTTTCAATTACAAATGATGTTGGCTACTCCTCCCTCTATAAAGTCAAAGTTAAAGCAAATTTATTATCAAAGTACATATAAGTCACCATAAACAACCCTGAGATTCATTTCCTTGCAGGCATTTACAGGAAAATAAAATATAATGGAATTCATGAAAATCTATACATGAATATATAAATACATAAAGAAACAAACAATGGGGTTATGATAGTTAGCCAGCATCAAACCAGGTAACTATGGATTTAAGTAATTTGCACCATTGTGAACAAGTTCAGGGAAGCTTATAGATCAGACAGATAAACTCACATAGCACATCAAATCGCTTATCTATCAATAGTTGGGAGATTTGTATACTCAGAGAGTGAGCTGACACAATGCTAACCTTGGGTTTCAGACTCGGTCTCCTCAGAAGTTTGTGTAATATCTTTGTGAATTAAATTGACCCAGAAAAGGTATTTGAACATTCAGAGATGCCTCCCAATGTAGATACGCAATTCAATAGAATTGTTGTCAACGCAAAGTGTTGAAGTAAACAATGTCGTTGTAACTATTAAAATTGCATTGAATCACCTACTTTGACTTCAAGGGTATAAAAATATGAAGTACTTTTGAGCTTGTGAGATTCTATCAAAAGGCTTTCCAGATGAATGCCTGTCTGTTGTGATGAATAAAGACTTTCATATCACCAACTTCTCCAGTTTCTCCAGTGACATCATCACAGTCACAATATTTGTGGGCTCGTCTGGGATATGTTTGTGACTCTTCCACCAGGCCATCAGGTTGATTAACTCACACTGATTTGTGTGTATTTCTATGTTACATTGACTGTTCTATTTATTATAGATTATTATAAATTACTTTGATTGCACATTGCACATTTAGACGGAGATGCAACATAAATATTTTTGCTCCTCATGTATGTGAACGACGTAAGAAATAAAGTCAATTCAATTCAAGTTCAATTCTGAGATCTGGGGAATTAGATGTGAAAGTGTAGTGGTGTATGTGTGTGTGTGTATGTTTGTGTAAGCTACTAGATAGCACTGGATAGTTTGTCACGACAGAGCCACCAGTGATCACCGACACATCATGAAAATTGTTGTTTTGTAGCAGCAGTACAGCGGGAGACATTTAAAAATTTCTGTAAGTTAAACTAAGTAGTGCAAAAAGAGAGAAAACTAGTGAGTTAGTGTTCATGGGCTGTTCAAAAACCTGCTGGAAGAGGGGAAGAAGCTGTTCCTAAAATATTGTGTGTGTATCTTCAGGCTCCTGCACCACTTCTCTAACAACAGAGGGTATGTTCTGGATGGTCAGGGTCCTTAATGATGGACGCTACATTCTTATGTGTTGATTTTTGAAGATTTTCTCGATGGTGGGGAGGCTAGTGTCCATGATGGAGCTGGATGAGTTTACAACCCTCTGCATCTTTTTCTGGCTCACTGGAAGTAAGTATAGACAGAGACTCTTGTACACAGTTGAGTATACCAACTGAATATAATAACTAATCAGATTTGATTTTGTAAAGTTTGTGCACCCCAAATGTGTGTTCAGTATAGAATGTATATAAGGTATGAGAGACTCAGAGATGGATGTATGTTTTATTTATGGGTTCTCCACAGGGTGCTTACCTGTACCGCATTAGACGTAGGAGTAGAATTAGGCCATTCAGCCCATCGAGTCTGCTCCACCAGTCTGACATTGCTGATTTATTATCTCTCTCAGAACCATTCTCCTGCCTTTTCCCAGTAACGTTTGATGCCTTTACTAATCAAAAACATATCAACCTCCGGTTTGAACATACCCAATGTCTTGGTCTGAAGAGCAATCTGTGGCAATGAATTCCACAGATTCACTCCCCTCCTCATCTCTTTTCTAAAGGGATGTCCTTCTATTCTGAGTCCCTGCGCTCTGACTGTAGCGCCCCCACTACAGGAAACATCCTCTCCACGTGCACTCTATCTAGGCCTTTCAATATTCAATAGGTTACAATGAGAACCTGTCATTCTTCTAAACTCCAGTGAGTACAAGCCCAGACTCACCAAATACTCCTCAACTCTTTCACTCCCTGGATCATTCTCCTGAATTTCCTTTGGAATCTCTCCAATGATAAGGAGCCCAAAACTGCTCATAATGTTTCAAGTGTGGTCTGACCAATGCCTTATCAATCCTCAGCATTAGATTTATGCTTTTATATTCTGGCTCTCTTGGAATGAATGTTAACCTTGCATTTGCCTTCCTTACCACCAACTCAATCTACACAACATTTAGGGAATCCTGTACAAAAATTCCCAAATTCCATTTGCACCTCTGATTTATGAATTTGCACCCTATTTCCTCAACTCTATCTGTCCCTCCACCTACCTTCTTACTGTCTACCAATTTAGCCACAAAGCCAGCAATTCCATCATCCATATCACCAAATGAAGCGGCTCCAACACCTACACCTTTAGAACCCCGCTAGTCACTGGCAGCCAATCAGAAAAGGCCCCTTCATTCCCAGTCTTTGCCTCGCCACGCAGCCAATCTTAGACCATAAGACCATAAGGCATAGGAACAGGATCAGGCAATTCAGCCCATTAAGTCTGCTCTGCCATTCCACCATGGCTGATTCCAGATCTCACTCAGCCCCATACACCTGCTTTTTTGCCATATCCTTTGATTCAGGAAACTATCAATTTCAACCTTAAATATACTCATGGATTTGACCTTCACCGCATTCTGCGGCAGAGCATTCTACAGATTCACTACTCTCTGACTAAAACAAAATCCTCCTTACCTCTGTTCTAAAAGGTTACCCCTCAACTTTGAAGCTGTGCTGTCTGGTTCTGGTTACCCCACTGTAGGAAACATCTTCTCCACATCCATCCTATCTAATTCTTTCAACATTCGGTAGGTCTCAGTGAGATCCCCCGCATTTTTCTAAATTCCAGTGAGTACAGGCCCAAAGCTGCCAAACACTCATATGGTAACTCCTTCATTCCCGGAATCATCCTTGTGAACCTCCTCTGGACTCTCTCCAATGACAACACATCCTTTCCGAGATATGGGGCCCAAAACTGTTGACAATACTCCAAGTATGGCCTTACTAGTGTTTCAGCATTACCTCTTTGCTTTTATATTCTATTCTCCTTGAGATGAATGCCAACATTGCATTTGCCTTCTTTACCACAGACTCAACCTGTAAATTAACCTTCTGGGAATCTTGCATGAGGACTCCTAAGTGTTTCTGCAACTCTGTTGTTTGAACTTTCTTCCCATTTGATAAATTGTTCCTTTAACCAAAATGTATTATCGTACATTTCCCAACTGTATTTCATCTGCGACTTTTTTGACCGTTCTTTCAATTTGTCTAAGTCCTGCTGCAATCACTTTGCTTCCTCAACGCTACCTACTCCCCCACCTACCTTTGTATCATCCACAAACTTTGCCACAAAACCATCAATTCCAAACAATGTGAAAAATAATGGTCCCAATACTGACCTCTGAGGAACACCACTAGTCACTGGCAGCCAACCAGAAAAGACCACTTTTATTCCCACGCGCTGCCTTTTGGCTGTCAGTCATCCCTCTATCCACGCCAGTATCTTTCTTGTAACACCATAGTATTTTATCTTGTTAAGCAGCCTCATGTGTGGCACCTTATCAAATGCCTTCTAAAAATCCAAGTAAATGACATCCACTGCCTCTCCTTTGTCCACCCTGCTTGTTATTTCCTCGAAGAATTTTAACATATTCGTCAGGGAAGATTTTCCCTTAAGGAAACCATATTGACTGGCAGATTTGATTACGTATCTCCAAGTAAGCTGAAACCTCATCTTCCAATGACCTCCAACATTTTGCTAATCACTGAAGTCAAGCTAACTGGCCTATAAGTTCCTGTCTTTTTCCTCTCTCTCTCTCTCTTCTTAAAGGGTTGTCTCTAAGAGTCCTTTTAAAGAGTGGAGTGACATTTGCAATTTTTAAGGCCTCCAGAACTATTCCAGAATCTAGTCATTTTTGAAAGCTCACTACTAATGCCTCCACACTTTAGCTACTTCTTTCATAATGGTAGGGAGAACTGTAGATCAGGTCCAGTTGACTTACAGTACAGTGCAAAACTCTTAGGCACATCTACATAGCTAGGGTGACTAAGACGTTTGCAGAGTACTGTTGCATTTTTATGTATTGCACCGTACTGCTGCTGCTGCTGCTGCAAAAAAAATGCAAGTTCCATGATTTATGTGAGTGATGATAAATCTGATTCTGATATGGGTCTTTATCGTGCACTGAGAGTGGGATGGGGGTAGGGAGAGGGAAATCATGGTTAGGAAAAGAGGAAAGGGAATGGGGAGGGAGCGGTACACCAGAGAAATCAAGTGACCTCTGGCATTTTGTGTGTGTTGCTCAAATGATCTTGCTTGGTGTCTCAGGACTGGGTGTGGCTGCACTGTGCCACCTTCCACCCCTGGCACTCTTTCTTTGCCACCTGTCCCACAGCCCATCCACGGTGCTCCAGCCTTACCATTTCCAACATCCTTTGCTTCTGCCAGATTTACAAACTCGCTTTCCACTCTGTGTTGACAAATACCATGCTGTGTACCCTAGCTATATATGTACCTAAAACTTTTGCACAGTACCATATAATATGTACCTTCACACCTTTCACTTTCTCAAGCACCCTCTCTTTAGTAATAGCAAGTACACTCATTTCTGCCCACTGACACTCTTGATTTTTTGGCATACTGCTAGTGTCTTCCAAAGTGAAGACTTTCGCAAAATACTTATGAACTTGTCCACCATTTTTTGTCCCAATTAATAACTGACCAGCATTATTTTCCAGTGATCTGATATTCACTCGTCTCTCTTTTACACTTCATAGAGTATATCTGAAAAAAAACTCTTTAATTTTATTGGCTAGTTTACCTTCATATTTCATCTTGACTCTACTTGTTGCTTTTTTAGTTGCCTTCTGTTGGTTTTTAAAAGCTTCCCAATCCTCCAGCTTCTAAGTTTAGCCATATTATAAGCTCTTTCTTTTGCTTTTATGCTGCCTTTGATTTTCCTTGTCAGACACAGTTGCCTCATCCTCCCGTTAAATTTCTTATCATTAGGATGTCAGAGGATCTGTCCTGGGACCAACACATAAGTGTCATCACAAAGAAGGCATAACAGCACCATACTTTCTCAGAAGTTTGCATAGATTGGGCATGTCACAAAAAACTTTGGCAAACTTTCATAGATTCACAGTGTCCTTACTGGTTGCACCATGGCATGGTATGGAATAGGCTACAGAGAGTGGTGAATACAGCCCAGTCCATTGCAGGCTAAGCCATCCCCACCATTGAGCACATTTGCAAGGAGCGATGCCACAAGAAGGCAGCCTTCATCATCATCATGACAAGCTCTCTTCTCATTGCAAATAATTGGGCAAAATGTACCGAAGCCGTAGATCCCACACCACCAGGTTCAGGAATAGCTATGACCCAACAACCATCAGGCTCCTGAATCAACATTGATATCTACATTCTCCACTCCAATGTACTGATTCTATGACCTACAGACTCACTTCCAAGGAAAATTCACAACTCATGTTATCATTATTATTTTTATTTGTCCAGTTTGTCTCGTTTTACACATTGGTTTCTTGCCAGTCTTTGCATATGTATATTTTTTGTTAAATTCTGTTTTGTTTCTACTTTTCTTCAATGCCTGAAAGAAAATGAATCACAGGGTAGTATCTGAGGCTCACATCATCTAGAAAGGTGTGTTATATTGTGGCTGTGTGGAGAGCAATCCAATTCTTCTATGAGGGTTGCTGCTGTATTCTTCGGATGGTGCAGTAGCTGTAATTGCACCATTGACTCAAACAGAGAATGCAAATGCAAAACTCCCAATTTTGTTCAAGAAGCATCTATTCACAGAGAATCAATTGCATAGAGGATTGAAAAGTTGTCTGTCATGGTTGGCTCTGCCAGAAAATGTTAAATATGTAAACAGATTTCAGTGAAGTGAGTAGACAGATGTTTTATTTTAAGTGGACAATAGCATGACCTGTTTTTGGCACTAATTGGTGCTAATTTGTCAGCCTTGTAATTAACTAATTGGCACTGTGATGCCTTAATTTGTGCATTAAGTGCTAATTTGACAGCACTTCAAGGAGCCCAAAACTGCTGACAATACTTCAAGTGTGGTCTGACTAATGCCTTATAAAGCCTCAGCATCACATCCATGCTGTAATGTTCTCGTCCTCTCAGAATGAATGCTAACACTGCATTTGCCTTCCTTATCTCCGACTCAGACGCAAGTTAACCTTAGGGAATTCTGCATGAGGATTCCCAGATTCCTTCTGCGCCTCTGATTTCTAAATTTGCACCATTTCTTCAACACTACGTGCCCCTCCTCCGAGCTTCTTATTATCAACAAACTTGGACAGAAAGCCAGCAATTCCATTATCCAAATCACCAAATGAAGCAGCCCCAACACTGATCTCTTTGGAACACCACTAGTCACTGGCAGCTAATCAGAAAGGGCCCCCTTTATTCTCACTCTCTGTCTCCTACCATGCAGCCAATCTTCAATCCATGCTACTATTATTCCTGTAACCCCATCGGTTCTTATCTTGTTTAGCACTCTCCAGTGTAACATCTCAATAAATGTATTCTTAAAAACAAAGAATCAACATCCACTGATTCCCCTTTGTGTAGTCTGTCTATTATTTTCTCAAAGAATTCGAACATAATAGTCAGGCAAGATTTCCCCATAATGAAACCATGCTGACTTCAGAGATTTGGTTATGTACCTCCAAATACCATGAAACCTCATCCTTAATAATGGACTCCAACATTTTGCCAACCACTGAAGTCAGGCTAACTGGTCTATAATTTCCTCTCTTTTTTCTCTCTCTCTCTCTCTTCCTAAAGAGTTACTTCTAAGAATCTTTTTAAAGAGTGGAATGATATTTGTAATTTTCAAGGCCTCTGGAACCATTCCAGAATCTAGTATCTCTTGAAAGATCACTACTAATGCCTCCACAATCTCCTCAACCGCTTCTTTCATAACACTAAGATGCAGTCCAACAGGCCTAGGTCACTTATAGTACTGTGTAAAATTCGTAGACACATCTATATAGCTAGGGTGCCTAAGAGTTTTAAACAGTATTGTAGTAATTTTATGTATTGCACTGTACTGCTGCTGCAAAAAAACACAAACTTCATGACATATGTAAGTGATGATATTGGTCTGATTCTGATATGGGTCTTTATTGTGGACTGAGAGTGGGAAGGGACAGAGAGAGGAAAAGGGAAAGGGGTAGGGGAGGGAGCAGGAATCACCAGAGAAACACTCTGTAATTATCAATATAGAAATTGTTTGGAATCAAATGACCTTGCCTAGTGTCTCAAGTCTGGGTGTGCCTGTACCAGTCTCACTCTGGCACTATTTCTGCCACCTGTCCCACACTGCTCCCAAGGCACTCCAGCCTTGCCATTTCCAGTATCCATTGCTCCCACCAGATTCGCTATCCACTCTACATTGACAAATACAGTACTATGCAATAGTCTTATGCACCCTAGCTATATATGTACCCAAGACTTTTGCACAGTACCATACAGTATCTACCTTCAGACCTTTCAGCTTCCTAAGCAACTTCTCAACTACACTCACTTAGGCCCTCTGACACCTCGAATTTCCGGCATACTGCTGGTGTCTTCCAAAGTGAAGACTGACGCAAAATACTTACTGAGTTTGTCCGCCATTTACCTGACCAGCATCATTTTCTAGTGGTCTGATACTGACTCATCTCTTTTACTCTTTATACAATATATCTGAAAAAACTTCTGGTATCCTCTTTGACTTTGCTGGCTAGTTACCTTCATATTTCAACTCCTCATTGTCTCTCCTCATTGCATTTTTAGTTGCCTTCTGTTGGTTTTTAGAAGCTTCCCAATCCTCTAGCTACCGACTAAGTTTTGCCATATTAGGTGCCCTTTCTTTTGGTTTTATGCTGCCTTTGATTTCCCTTCTTAGCCACAGTTGCCTCATCCTGAGCCAATAGGCTGGTCCTGGACTTATTTCCTGGCATAATTTACATATTACTATTTAACTATTTATGGTTCTATTAATATTTAATTATTTATGGTGCAACTGTAATGAAAACCAATTTCCCCCGGGATCAACATTGATATCTACTTCTCCACTCCAATGTACTGGTTCTATGACCTACAGACTCACTTCCAAGGAAAATTCACAATTCATGTTACCATTATTATTTTTATTTGCCCAGTTTGTCTTGTTTTACACATTGGTTTCTTGCCAGTCTTTGCACATGTATATTTTTTTGTTAAATTCTGCTGTGTTTCTACTTTCCTTAAGTGCCAGAAAGAAAATGAATCACAAGGTAGTATCTGAGACTTACATCATCTAGAAAGGTATGTTATATCATGGTTGTGTGGAGAGCAATCCAATTCTTCTATGAGGGTTGTTGCTGTATTCTTTGGATGGTGCAGTAACTGTAATTGCAACATTGACTCAAACAGAGAATGCAAATACAAAACTCCCAATTTTGTTCAAGAAGCATCTATTCACAGAGAATCAATTGCATAGAGGATTGAAAATTTGTCTGTCATGGGTGGCTCTGCTAGACAATGTTAAATATGTAAACAGATTTAAGTGAAATGAGTAGACGGATGTTTTATTTTTTAAGTGGACAATAGTGTGTCCTGTTTTTGGCACTAATTGGTGCTAATTTGTCAGCATTGTAATTAACTGACTGGTACTGTGATGCTTTAATTTGGGCATTGAGTGCTAATTTAACAGCACTTCAAGAAGTCATAGGGTTGTAGGATTTTGTGAATAAAACATGTACCACAGCCCTTTTCTTCCATTACAAAATAACCAAAAGCAGTCACCTTACACTGACATCATTATGGCCGACATCGTCTCCTAAAGTGTACACAACTCAATGATGGTGTTTGTGAATTATGTAGAACAGTTTCTATTATGAATAATATGTGTCATCTGTCAGCAGGTTACATTACCTGACAGGGTAACAATAGACAGCAGAGGCCCTATAGCCCAACTGGTCCATGCTGACCAAGATGCCCGAACGAAGCTGGTCACTTTTGCCACTGTTTTGCTCATATCCTTCCAACCCTTTCCAATTCATGTACCTGTCCAAAAGGTATTATTGACCTGCCTCAGCCACTTTCCCTGGCAGCTCATTCCCCATAGACAGTACCATTTATTCTAAAATAGTTGCCCTTCAAGTTTCTATGAAATCTTTCACCTCTCACCTTAAACCCATGTCCTCTAAGTGTTTGATTCCATGACCCTGGGGAAAAAGTGAGTGCTTTCTCAGTGACTTGGAGGACCATAAGGGGCAAAGATTGAATGACTTAGTGCACCTAATTAACAGCTCCATGAAGTCTTACTTATTGTATGAATGGCAGCCTCCTTGCTTTATTTGATCCGTCAAGCGTCCACATTCCTCTCCAGCTTTTATTCAATCCATCATTGAAAGACCCTATCTGGATACATCACAGCTTGGTATGGCATCTGCTCCGCCCGTGACCACAAGAGACTGTAGAGAGATGTGGAAAACATCCTCCGCTCCATGGAATTTTTCTCTACTTCCCACTGTCATGGTAAAGCAACCAGCATTATCAAAGATCCTACCCATCCTGGACATTCTCTCTTCACCCCCTCCCATTGGGAAGAAGATACAAAGCCTGAAAGCATGTACCACCAGGCTCGAGGACAGCTTCCATCCCAGTCTCTAGTATGATAAGATAGATGCTTGACCTCGCAATCTACTTATGATCTTGCACCTTATAATCTACCTGCACTACACTTTCTCAGAATCAGGTTTATTATCACTGACGTACTGTATGTCGTGAAATTTGTTATTTTGCAGCACAGTACAGTGCAATGCAAAAAAAACAGAATAAGTTACAAGAAGAAAAATAATAAAACAAATATGTAGTGCAAAAAGAGAGCAGAACAGTGAGGTCTTGTTCGTGGCTCAAGGACTGTTCAGAAATCTGGTGATGGTGGAAAGGAAGAAGTTGTTCCAAAAAAATTGAGTGTGTCCCCTCAGGCTCCAGTACATCCTCAGTGACGGTAGTAATGACAAGAGGCTGTGTCTGGAATGGATGGTACTGATGGAATCCGCGTTCTGAGGCATCACGCTTTAAAGATGTCCCTGATGGTGGGGAGGCTGGTGTCCTTGATGGAGTTGGTTGAGTCTGGACCTCTCTGCAGCTTTTTTTGATCCTGTGCATTGGAGCTGCCATACCAGGTTATGATATAACCAGTCAGAATGCTCACCACTGTCCATCTTTAGAAATTTGCTACAGTCCTTGGTGATATACCTGTAGCTGTAACACCTAATCTTGTATATGTAGTGGTGACTTTAAAACGAACCAGACTGAATGAGAGACTACGAGGGGTGATTGATAAGTTCGTGGCCTAAGGTAGAAGGAGTCAGTAAGTGGTAAACTTACCCTGCCAATGGGACAGCTGTGGGGTTGGAACCACTGAATGGTCAGACAGATAAAGATGGTAGATTTCCATCCCTGAAGAACATTAGTAATCTAGATGTTTTAACAACCTAATAATTCAGGGTCACCAAAAAGGAGACTAACTTTTAAAATCTGTATTTTTTGATCAATGAATGGGATGTATTCCTGGAAATCATTTTGTTTAGTAGGAAGCTGAGAAAGTGCTCAATAGGTGTTTTACTATAATGTATTCATGTGCTCAAAGAGGAGCATACTGTTTGTTACTGCAAAAAATGCCTTCAAAACTCAGACACATACTCCGAAGAATCGATGACAAGAATCTGACACACATGCATTCATAAACCAATACATTACTGCACTTAACTAAATTTAAATTCAACAGTTGCCATAAACAGGATTTGAACAGTGAATTGTTAGTTCAGATCTCTGGATTAATAAAACAGTATTTAATTATACAACATAATAGTGCTAATAAATGAAAAACTTAAAACTGGTCAGGATGTTTTGTGAAAGTAAACTATAATTAATCAGTAAACTAATAACAAGTAAGGAAGCTTGCAGTGAACAACTGTAGACATGCAATAATTTAACTTCTCAACAAAATGATAAACAGGAAAATCTTGGACCCATCTGTGGACACTTTCTGGAGGTCCAAGATCCGTATGCTCCACGACTGCTGGACTAAGTGTGTATATGTAGGAGGGGACTATGTTGAAAAATAAATGTGCTGGGTTTTCTGAAATTGACTTCTTCTACCTTAGGCCACGAACTTATCAATCACCCCTCGTAAGCCAGAAGATTGATACTGTATGATGTGCTTTAAAATATCAAATTCCAAAGTCGAAAAAGATACTTTTGACCCTTTATTATGAAACCAGCAAAGATGAATGATCTTGTAGTGATAAAAAACTAACAGAACTAAGTTAACAATATAAAATTCAAATTAGTGAAATAACAAAGCTTGAGGTTGAATTAACATATATAAGTGAAGTTAATGATCTAGTTAGCATACCAATAATGTCCCAATTAGTGTAACTATGTGTTTGAACTAACTTAGTGTTCTATACATATTTAAGCATACTAATAGCGGACAACAAAATAATATCATTCTCCATGGCTTACTCCCTCTTAACAAGACTAAACCTAACAACTAAGGAAACGAGAATACGTAACTATCCTCATTTGCATCTGCTACGGTCCAACCCATGTGACGAAAGATAGATACATGGCTCCAATGGACAGAAAATAGATACATAGCTCCTGCAGCATTCTTTCATTGTCTCTATACTATTCTATTGAAAAGATCTGTATGGATGGTGTGGAAAACAAAGGTTCTCACTGTACTTCAATACATAGGGGCAATAATAAACCAATTTAAAATAAATTAAATGTAATTTCCATTTGTGTATATTATGAAGGAATTGAAATAGTGACAGTAATTTTTGAAAACGGGCAGAAGGCCTCCGGGACAGGCTGATGGAGGAACAAGGCAAGAAACACAAATCACACCGATGAAGTAAAAGCGCAGTTTTAGAAAAGACAGGAGCAAGTTAAATGCAGACTTATCACAAGCTGAGAGCACAGGCAGCCAAGAATTCTGGGAGGGAGCTAGAACACCCCGTGTGAGAAGTCCACAGTCACAGTCTGAAATTGTGGTCTACAAGAAAATGGATTGCAAAATAGAATCAGGATCAGAATAAGGTTTATTATCACTGACACACATAGTGAAATTTGTTGTTTTGTGGCAGCAGTACAGTGCAAGACATAAAATACACTATACATTACAATAAGAGATAAGTAGTGCAAAAAGAGAACAAAAAATAGCGAGGTAGAATCCACAGACCTTTCCGATATCTGATAGGGGAGGGGAAGAAGTTGTTTTTAAAATGTTAAGTGTCTTCAGGCTCCTGTACCTCCTTCCTGATGGTAGCAATGAGAAGAGGGCATGTCTTGTGTGGTGGGGTCCTTAATAATGGATGCTGCCTTTTTGTGGCATTACCTTTTGAAGATGTCTTTGATGGTGGGGAATCTAGAACCCATGATCAAGCTGGCTGAGTTTACAACCCTCTGCAGCTTTTTCTGATCCTGTGCAATGGCCCGTCCATACCATACAATGATGCCACTGGTTTAAATGCTCTCCACAGTACACCAGTAGAAATTTGCTAGAGTCTTTGGTTGCTTACCAAATCTCCTCACTATCTAATGCATTATAGATACTGCCTTGCCTTCTTTGTAATTGCATCCCCAAGTTGGGCCCAGGATAGGTCTTCAGAGACGTTGACACCCAGGAGCAATCAATTTCTTGGTCTTACTGACATTGAATGCTAGGTTGTTGTTGGAAGGACATCTGTGAACGTTGGGCTGTCCCAGATCAGTGGGTCCCGGGATCAGATCTCTGTGCGAACAGGAAGGCACAGGATCCAGCTAGCCAAAGCGTCCGGAGTTCAAGCCTGGAATTTGGGATCCTGTCATCAGTTATTCCAGGAATCGATACCGAAGATTGTAGCCCAAAGGGCTTGTTTTGCTGTTGTTGTTTTGTTGCTTGTTGGGATACCTCTTTTTTTTGTTCTGTGTTGTTCTGAACATTGTGGGCATGCTGTATTGGAGCCAGAATATGTGGCAACACTTGTGGGCTGCCCCCAGCCCATCCTTAGATGTATTGGTTGTTAACACAAACAACACATTTCATTGTATGCTTCCATGTACATGTGATAAATAAATCTACATATGAATCAGCGACATTTGTTGGATTTAACTGTTTAATTCTTAGATTAGACTGGTTAATTGTTATTTTCTTTGCAGGTTAACAATTAATTATCTGCCTGTATTTTAAATAGTTCTTGTATCATATTGCAGTTATTATGATTTCTAGTGGTCAAGATATATATAATGCAAGTTCAGTACGTTCCCCAAGTAGTTACACAAAGTATGACTCTGGAAGCTTCTCTTGGTGCTGCGTTAGTTGAATAAGAGCTATCTCATTGGTTGACTCTTCTCTACAAATTTGAATGGAATTTTCCTTATTTATTGCTAAAATGATCATGGAGCAAAAGGTGTTGTGCCTCTTTCCAGACTTCTGAAAGAACCTTGGATTGAAACATCAAAATTCAAAATGTTTCATTATTCATTGTCAGGTTTACAGACCAAGGAGACTACAGAGGATACAGCCTATGATGACTTAACAATATGTGAATGAATACATTTGAAGAAACTCTCAAACTTACTGGTAAAGTAGGCACAATCATAAAGTCTTCTTAGTTCAGTTCTAGAGAACATGGGTGATGCTGACAAAGGAAGGTTGTGGTGATCGCTTTTCTGAACTGGTGCATTCCATGTGGTAAAGATATGCCTGCAGGTCAGGTTACAGACAGAACAGGAGCAGAAGTAGGCTATTTGGCCCTTCAGGTCTGCTGCTATATTTAATGAGATCAGGACCGATCTACTGCAGAACAATTTTTCTGCCATATCCCCATATACCATGGTTGCTCCCATATCCATAACTCCATACATTGTAATTTTGAATGAAATTGCAGTACAAACTTCCACAAACCTCTAGGAGAGAGAATTCCAGACATGTACAGAACCACCCTCTGAGTAAAGAAATCTCTCCTTAATTCATTCGTAAATCATCTACCTCCTATTTTGAGATGGTGGCTTCCAAATTCTGCACTCTCAGCATAGGGTATCCACCCTGCAGATCACTCTGAGAAGTTTGTACATTTCAACGAGGTAATGTTTCATTCTTTTCAACTTCAAACAGGAGAACCTGAGCCTACAATACCTCTCCATCGAACAACCGTGAGAAGTCATGGCAATATACCGTTTATAAACCATGTAGAAGAACTCTTGTGTGGCCTCTAATGTTATTCCAGGGTGTAGAGGTCATGTACTTCGGAGATGCTGTTAAATAAATCCTAGAGAGTTGGCTTAGCCTGAGAATGACTCCTACTCTGTGGGTTCTGAAAAGGATGATATGTATTTTGCAGGATCCAGAGATACTGGGGCAGGAGGTGCTTGGCAGACTGAGTTACTTGGGGTTTTGTGGTGTCTTTGAACTTGACCCAATGTATATACACTCATGGAGGTTTGAAGAGATCAATGTCACTCCAGGTGCCCCTCCTCTATTTTGACTGGTCACCAGCCTGTTGATGTTGGTTCACTCCTCATACGAACTCTTCTCCCTCCTGCCATCTGGCAAAAGGCACCAAAATATTCTGGCTCTCACGACCAGACTATGTAACAGTTTCTTCCCCCAAGTCATCAGACTCCTCAATACCCAGAGCCTGGACTGACATCAACCTACTGCCCTCTGCTGTGTCTATTGTCTTGTTTATTATTTACTGTATTGCCTGCACTGTTTTGTGCACTTTATGCAGTCCTGGGTAGGTCTGTAGTCTAGTGTAGTTTTGTGTTGTTTTTTTACGTAGTTCAGTGTAGTTTTTGTATTGTTCATGTAGCACCATGGTCCTGAAAAACGTCTTGTTTTTACTGTGTATTGTACCAGCAGTTATGGTAGAAATGACAATAAAAAGTGACTTGACTTGAGTTTCCCAAAAGAGACCTTGCTGTTGATGTTGGTTCAGTTTCCCAAAAAAAGACCTTGAAAATGACTGTGAAGTGTTTTCTCAATTTCTTGTGACGGAGTCCATCACAGGCACAACCCTCCTCTCCATCAAAGGCATCTTCAAGAGACTGTTTCTGAGGAAGGTGGTATGCACCACTACAGATGCTCACCAACTGAGACCTGTTACACCATTAGGAGGGAGATACAGGAGCCTAAAGGCCCACACTCAATGTTTCAGGAAGTGTCTTCCTCTCCACCATCAGCTTTCTGAGTGGTGCATGAACCCATGAACTCTACCTTCCTAGTCCTTTCTTTCGCACTATTTATTTGTTTTGCAATTTACAGCAATTTTATGTCTTTGCGCTGTACTGCTGCCACAAAACAATAACTTTCACATCAAATAAGTCAGTGATAATAAACCTGTAAAAGGAAGAATAATGTGTGTCTTGTGAGCTGATATCAGGCACACTGACAATTTGACGATCCACTGAACTGGTTTGATCAGGCTCTCGGTGCTGGAAGATCGGCCTTGAAGAGGATGTTGGCACTGATTCAGCCTATCCTGTGTATAGGTCTGGAGTTTTTCCAAAGACATTATTAATGGCACCTCTCCAGTGCTCTGTTCTTACTGGCAGACTACAATATCAGCCCGGAACCCACCAGAATACAAAGTGAAACAGAGAGTGCAGCAGTCCCTCTGATCCAGCAGTTTTGCTTTTAAGTCCTTTATCTTGCTTTCCAGTGACTGTACACTGGCCAAGAGTATGCTAGGGAGAGGTGGTTATGTACCCCGTCACTATATTCTGGCTTGAAATCCGCTCTGACTCCTCACTTCCAGCCACTCGTCTGCTTCAAGTTGCCGTTCCTGCATTCCTGAGAATCAAGTTCACTGAGTCCTTCAAGAGGTCATAAAATTGTTAGTGCGTTGGAAAAGTGCATTCCTTAAAGGGAAATTACAGGCTGCGGATTGCAGTGATAACAGTAAACAAGATGTATATCCAGAAGTTTTTGGAGCAGTTTTTTTTTTAATTTAGAAAAGTTGGGTCTAGATGCAGTTTAACAATTGGTACTTATACCCAGTTTTGTTTCTACTTTTTAAATTGACTATTTGAGAGAAATTTTCAGTAATCGCTTTGCTAAAGCAATGATGAGCGAAGGAAGATCCCACAGTTAATTCTTGCTATAGGATGGCCTGTCAGATCTCACTGAAACCACTCCAGCTGGTGTCAGCCTTAGACTGGAGAAAGGAGGAGTCATCCAGGCTCTTCAGCAACCTTGGTGGAAAGTTTGCTGGATCAGTCTAGAACAACACAACCTCATGGAAAAAAAAATCACCTCTTCCTTGGCAACCCTCTCCCCTGATATCACCCTCAGGAACTTCTACAGGCACTTTGAAAACTTTGTTGTTTCTAGCGGTTGCTCAAGCAACTGTACACCAGCAATATTTGACATCAACAGGGACGGAGAGTAGAAATTGTCCCACAGAATAACAGTTCCCCCATTAAGGTATTAAGCAGACTGCTTGTATCACCACCTGGTGTGGAGACTCCAATGTCCAGGATTGAAAGAGGCTCCAGAGGATTATAGATTCAGCCAGTTCCATCATGGGCCTAACCTTCTCCACCATCAATGACATCTTGCAGTGACGGAGCCTCAAGAATGCAGCACCCACCACCATCCAGTGCATGTCCCAACGCCCTCACCATCCAGTGCATGTCCCAAGGCCCTCACCATCCAGTGCATGTCCCAAGGCCCTCACCATCCAGTACATGTCCCAAGGACCCTAACTATCCAGTACATGTCCCAACGCCCTCACCATCCAGTGCATGTCCCAAGGCCCTCACCATCCAGTGCATGTCCCAAGGCTCTCACCATCCAGTACACATCCCAAGGACCCTAACTATCCAGTACATGTCCCAACGCCCTCACCATCCAGTACATGTCTCAAGGCCCTCACCATCCAGTACACGTCCCAAGGGCCCTAACCATCCAGTACATGTCCCAAGGAGCCACCACCATCCAGTACACGTCCCAAGGACCCTAACCATCCAGTACACATCCCAAGGACCCACCACCATCCAGTACATGTCCCAAGGAGCCACCACCATCCAATACACGTCCCAAGGACCCTAACCATCCAGTACACATCCCAAGGACCCTAACCATCCAGTATATGTCCCAACGCCCTCACCATCCAGTACATGTCCCAAAGCCCTAACCATCCAGTATACATCCCAAGGACCCACCACCATCCAGTACATGTCCCAAGGAGCCACCACCATCCAGTACACGTCCCAAGGACCCTAACCATCCAGTACACATCCCAAGGACCCACCATCATCCAGTGCATGTCCCAAGGCCCTCACCATCCAGTACATGTCCCAAGGAGCCACCACCATCCAATACACGTCCCAAGGACCCACAACCATCCAGTACACGTCCCAAGGACCCACAACCATCCAGTATACGTCCCAAGGACCCTAACTATCCAGTACATGTCCCAAGGACCCTAACCATCCAGTACATGTCCTCTTCTCATTATTATCATCAGAGGGGAAGGTATAGGAGCCTGAAGACCCAAATTCAATGATTCAGGGTCTGTTTCTTCCCCTCTGCCATAAAATTTCTGAATAGTCCATGAACACTACTTTGTTATTCCCCTTCATTGCAGCATTTACTTATTTTGTCTTTAAGAGTAAATTTGTATCTTTGCACTTTATCGCTGCTGCAAAATGACAAATTTTGCGTCATATATATTAAGTCAGTGGTAATACACCTAACTCGGATTCAGATTCTGAGCTGTGTTAGTTAGATAGCCACAAGGATGTGTCTGATCAACATTTGAAACTGTATCTTTCAATGAGAATGCTCACTGCTAGGCAAGAGTGTTGATCACATAAGAAGCATTCTGCTCAAGTCAGATTATGGCATCAAGCCCAGAACCTAAATTAGTCTGTGCATCTACAACAGCTGCTTTCCTCTGTGCATGTTAGTGACTGTATAGAACTTATCAAGTGAAAGCATTAAAGTTACAAGGTCAATACAACAGGAACCATTTCTTTGTCGAGTTTACTGTCAAATATAACTTTTATTTCTTTGTTATCTGTCGGGGTTCTGTTTTGCAACTCCAGAAACTAATCAAAAATAACCACAGGTGTAAGGAATACTAGGCTACCTACTATCTCTGTAGAGAGATGCTCACCTATGATATGGTAGCATAATGACAAATGCCATCCACATAATTCTAATACAGGGCCAATAAAAAGTATGCACCCCCACCCAAAGAGGTTTTCATGTTTTATTGTTTTATAACATTGAATCATAGTGGGTTTAATTTGGCTTTTTGACACTGATCAACAGAAAACACGCTTTCATTTCAAAGTGAAAACAAATTTCTACAAATTGGTCTAAATTTATTACAATTATTAATCACAAAATATTTTATAGCATAATTACTCATCCTCTTCAAGTCCGTATTTAGTAGATGCACCTTTGGCAGCAATTACAGCCATGAATCTGTGTGGATAGGACTATATCAGCTTTGCACGTCTGGACACTGAAACTTTTCCCCAATCTTCTTTATGAAACTGCCCAAGCTCTTTCAGATTGCATGAGTGAACAGTCCTTTTCAAGTCCAGCTGTAGATTCTCAATTGGATTGAGGTCTGACTTGGCCACTTCAAGACATTAACTTTGTTGTTTTTAAGCCATTCCTCTGTAGCTTTGGCTTTCTGCTTGGGGTCATTGTTTTGCTGGAAAACAAATCTTCTCCCAAGTCGCAGTTCACTTGCATGCATCAGGTTGTCCTCCAGGATTTTGCTGTATTTTGCTGCATTAATTTTACCCTCTTTCTTCACAAGACTTCCAGGGCCTGCTGCTGTGAAGCATTCCCATAGCATGATGCAGCCATTGCTATGCTATATTGTGGGGATCCAATCACAAACAAGAGAAAATCTACAGATGCTGTAAATCCAAGCAACACACACAAAATGCTGAGTTCCTCCAACATTTTGTGTGTGTGTCATGGTAGGGGTGGTGTATTTCTGATGATATGTGGTGTTTTGTTTACGCCAAACATAATGTTTAGTCTGATGGCCAAAGGCTCAATTTTGATTTCATCAGACCATAGAACTTTTTTCCAGCTGACTTCAAAGTCTCCCACGTGCCTTCTGGCAAACTCCAGTCAAGATTTCAGGCGAGTTTTTTTCAACAGTGGCTTACTCTTTGCCACGCTCCCATAGATTAGATTCAACTTTATTGTCATTGTGTTGAGTACAGATACAAAGCCAATGAAATGCAGTTAGCATCTAACCAGAAATGCAAGGAATAGTGTTATTTACAAAATAACTGCGAATAAGTAGTAAGTGCTACAGAACACAAATATGAAAGTACGGAGACAGTACAATATGGGTACAATACTGCTTAACGCTGTGATGTGAGGTTCAGCAGGGTCACAGCCTCAGGGAAGAAGCTCTCCCTATGCCTGCTGGTGCATTAGCGGAGGCTCATGTAGCGCCTACTGGATGGGAGCAGAGTAAAAAGTCCATGGTTAGGGTGAGATGCATCCTTGATGATGCTTTTCGCCCTGCCCAGGCAGCATTTATGGTAGATGTTGTCAATGGTGGGCAATTGGGTGCCAATAATCCGCTGGACACTGGAGTGCTTTGCGATCCGATACAGGACAATTGCCATACCAAACTGAGATGCAGTTGATGCTCTCAATGGTACAGCAGTAAAAGTCTGTCAGTATCCTGGGACAGAGGTGAGCTTTCTTGTTGCTCCAAAGGAAATAAAGGCACTGTTGCGCCTTTTTGATCAGGATGGAGGAGTTCAGGGACCAGGTGAGATCCACGGAAATGTGGATACCAAGGAATTTGAAGCTTGATACACGCTCCACTACAGCTCCATTGTGTAGATGGGGATGTGAGTGTGGCTCCTAGCATGCCTGAAGTCCACAATGATCTCCTTGGTCTTCTGGGTATTAAGGACCAGGTTGTTGTCGGCACACCACGTGGCCAGGTGCTGGACTTCGTCCCTGTAGGCCCTTACATAAAGCTGCGACAGGTGAGGCACCTGGACAACAGTTGTGGTATGCGCACTCTCTCCCATCCCAGCCACTAAGGCTTGTAACTCCTCCAAAGTTGTCATAGGTCTGTTGGTGGTCTTCCTTACCAGTCCCCTTCTTGCACAGTCACGCAGTTTTTGAGGACAGCTTGCTCTAGGCAGATTTACAAATGTTCCATAGTCTTTCTATTTCTTGATGATTGACTTACCTGTACTCCAAAGGAATTCAGTAACCTGGAAATTTTCTTGTATCAATCTCTTGACTTGTGCTTTTTAATATCCTTTTTTCAGAGTTGCTTGGAGTGTTCTCTTGTCTTCATGGTGTAGTTTTTGCCAGGATACTGATTCACCAGCAGTTGGGCCTTCCAGATACAGGTGAATTTTTACTGCAATTAACTGAAACACCTTGACTGCGCACAGGTCTCTAAAAACAGATCGACATTTAACTAATTATGTGACTTCTAAAACCGATTGGCTGCACCAGTAATAACTTGGTGTGTCATATTAAAGGGGGTGAATAATTATGCAATCAATTATTTGTAATTAACTTACAACACTTTGTAGAGTTCTGTTCTCACTTTGACACGAAAGAGTCTTTTTTGTGGTTCAGTGTCAAAAAAAGGCAAATTCAATCCACTGTTATTCAATGTTGTAAAACAAGAAAACCTGAAAGCTTCCAAAGGGTTGAATACTTTATATAGGCACTGTAACACATAATGAAGTATGTGAGCAATCAAAGAATGGTTAATCAAACAATATATTTACAATGTTATTCAAATACTACTAAAATATTAAATACACTACACTCCTCCCTGCTTAGTATAAATTCCAACTCAATATAGAATGTATCTCAACTCTCAAGTATACAGTTATTATGTAGACATATACAGCATAGTAAATTTTTAATTGTCCCATTCAGGCCTAAAGTTTTAATCGCTGTGGAGGATCTTGACTAGGGAGAGTCACGCTACCAGGGCAATGCACACTACTTCCAGGGATGGAGAGGCACTGATCCTGGCATCTTCTGGATGTGTTGGCATCATGAGGAGTGTATGGAAAGCTGCTCAATCTGCTTTTCTATCCTAGGCCATCAGACTAAACTTCGAGCCAATGCTTTCATTTAGACCACACGTAAATGACTGACATGTAGCTCATAGCGATCTCCATTGAGGGCAAGCTCACCCGGGCACAGTAAAAATTGGAGAACTGGTACTTCTGCTGCACATTGAGACCATCTTGGGTGGCTATGTTGACTTGAGACAGTGTGGGATGTTGTCTGGTTTCCCTTTAGATCATCTCTACCGTGACAGGAAGACTTTCGATTTAGATTAGAGAGAATATGTCAAGAAAAGTGTCTTCTTTTGTAAATTTTTCAGGTATTTCCTTTTACAAGGGTAAAGGGGACAATACGTCAGCATATCCATGATTTGTTATCCTCTTAAATTCAATTGTGTCCTACAAGAAACAGAGCTCGTCTCTGTACTTGTGCTGCTGCTGTTAGTGGAACACCCTTCTGTGGATTGAAAATAGACACTAGTGGTTGATAATCAGTAATGAAGGTAAAGTCATTCCATATAAGTACTGCTTGAAACGTTTTATACCCCAAACCAGACTCAAGGCTTCTCTGTCAATATATGCATAATTTTTCTCTGCTGCTGAATGGAATGTGATGCAATGGTTGTGGGGTATTCACTTCCCTCCTTCATAACATGTGACATCACTGCACCTATATCACAAGGCAAGGCATCACAGGCAAACTTCACTGGGTGGGGTGGAACATAATGTGTGAGTACAGTGTCTGAGGTCACTATTTCTTTTTTCTTTTGGAAAGCCACCTCACGTACTTTGTCCATTGCCATTTCTTCCTGATCTGTAGTAATAAGTTCAAGGGGTGGAGAACAGTAGCCAGGTTTGGCAAGAACTTGTTATAGTAATTGACAAATAATAAAGTGTTTTCTGGTACAATGACGGCATGCTTGGTCATAGTGCCTTCTATGGAGCCAGCCAAAGGTGTTATTGTCTTTTTTAAATATATTTTTTATGGTTACAAGACCTTGCTGATTATTAAGAACTTAAAGTACTGCATGTCTACCCCATCAGCGAGTTGCTCATTGCAGGAAACACTGAAGGAGCTGGACCTGGTGTGGATCGTGCTGCTGTCTGCATCAGAGAGACGTCGGAGCTGTCGGTGCACGAAGGTGGTGTGCAGTCTCACAGTGAGTGATCAGCTTAGCCACTTTCCTTGCAATTGTAAGACCCTGTTGGACATTGTTAGCATAGAATGCTGCAAGTCTGATTCACTGATTTATAGATGGATGGCAGGGGCAGATGGTGGGGGAGCTGCATGGCCTTGGTTGTAGTGAGGATTAGGCCTCGAGCTGTGATGTTGCCTGGTTACAACTGCCCAGAAGAGAGGTGTTGGAGTGGAAGTGCTGAGGGTGGTGTGGTGCAGTGTCCAAGCTGGAGTCAGTGCTGCCCCTCGGAGTTCGCTCAGCAGAAGATAAGCCACATTGTGTTCCACTACAGATGTCTGCAACATTCATGGACTCAGGATCTTGGACTATATATTTTTGTGTGTCTCCCTTTTTCTGATATCTTATATGTGCTTGCTGTCTTATATGTTCTATATGTGCCTTGTGCTGTGTATGAGTGTTGATACTGTGGTTTGCAGTTTGTCCCAGGAGTAATGCTGTTTTATTTGGCTGTATTCGTGTATGGTTAAATGACAATTTAACCTGAACTGTGATATGTCCTTTGCCCTTGGGGCATCGACCACTGCATGAATAGTCTCAGCACACGTGTTTGTGCGTCAGTGGTGTGACCACAGTAAGCGATGCTTGGTTTAAAGAATCTACACTTGTTGTGCTGTGCTTTGAGCCTAGAATCTTCTAATCTTTTTAACATTGTGTTGAGACTTTGGAGGTGTTACTTGTTCCTTGATTGATCTCCAAACAGATTGTAGTAATCTCAAGCCAATCCTAGCCCCACCATGGTGGCCCTCCTGTGTATACCACATAGAAGTCCAGTGTGATTGTTGGTTGTTGTATTTCACTGTTACAAACGTAATTCCTGTAGTGGTTCTCTTTTTTCCAGTATAAGATCTTAGATGGATAATTGCAGGCTTCAGTTCAGTTTCTTTGAAATGCCATTCAAACTCATTTTGTGTAATGACTGAACCAGCCGAGCTACAGTAGTGTCTAATCTCATTTTAATTAATTTGCCATTCATTTCTGGTGTAAGTCGTATTGGTAGTCTCTTGTTAATTTTCACATGATAAATCTCAAGGCTATCCATTCCTGTGTCACTCCCGTCATTATCAGATTTTTCATCAACAACCTGTAGATTGGTGCTCTTTTTGAAACTGCAACTTGACTTTTTATCTTTTTCTTTCCATGTGGAGTCCATCATTTTTTGTCTGCCCAACAAGCTCTTCGTATGTGTCCTACTTTGTTGCATTTTCTGCAAGTTTCACCTTTAAACCTGCATTGGTCTGATGTATGTGAGCCCCTCCCACACTGGAAACACAATTCATTTAGCCAAGCAAGTTTCTGTTTAGATATTGCAATTTTGCTCACGTTCATCCATCACTGCAACTTGGTTGCACCTCTGGCTGCTGTTTCTATTGATACAGCAACTTCAACTGTTTCTTTACATGTGAGTTGTGCTTCAGTTAGGAGCCATTTTTGAATGCAGGTTCAAAAATGGCCAGGCAGGTTTCTGTTGCAATTTTAGTGTACAGTATTTAATTTTTCAGTAATATAAGAGTAATTTTGTAAATATATCATTTGATTAAGTATTCTTTGTTTGTTCACATAATTCATCATGGGTTATATGTAAGAAGTATGTGTAACCCTCAGGCTTGGCCAGCACGCATTCGTCTAGGGGAAGACAACTTCTGGCCCCGCTAAACTGAGAAATCTTGTTTGTGGTGATGCTATGTGATGTGTTGCCCGGTTACAAATCCGAACCGCAAAATATTCAACATACACCATATTCAATTAAATGATTGAACTTTATAAATCTTAATCTGCATATAGGGTTAGTAAGGAAAATAAAAAGAAAAAAGACCCATTTTAAGGAAAAAAGTCAAAAGTGCACATTGGAGCTCACTGATATGGCTATTCATCAACCATCGACCTCCTCCGAGCATCGCCGACCTTTGGACCCTCGCTCCCGGTCCACTCCGTCCAGTCATCTCCCAGCTCTCTCCACATGCGTCTTCCAGCTTCTTCTCTCGCCGACCAAAAGACCGCGAAAATCTCTCTTCCAGACTCACAAGAAAGAACAACATCCCTCTCATTGGATAACATACATTCCAAAGTCCCTGTTATCTCTAGTCATAACCCAAATATTGCTGCTGCAGGGAAACCATTACATTAGCAGTGAAACCTTACAGTGTGTTACATATGTAAATAACATACATCATTTTGCCACTACATCATATGTGAGCGCCTCACTAAAGAGAAAACTAGTAGACCAGTATTCCGGGCTCCTGTGTTTTTCTTTCAATTAGTTTCTGAGTTACGAAACACAGAAGCGGTGTTGGGGACATCTCAGATCAAACTCCAGATGACTGCTGTTGAAGCACTGCACTTTTTTTTTCTTTGGAAAGAGAGAGCGAGAGAGTTTGGGTTAAAAAAAAGTGCAGCATGTGATTCTTCGGAAGGGGCAAGAGACAGTCGAATTCCATTAAGCACTTTTCATTGGGCGATCAGAGGTGGAGAGGGTCAGTAACTTCCTCAGTGTTACCATTTAAGAGCACCTGTCCGGGACCCACCAATTAGGTGCAATTATGAGGAAAGCACAGCAGCATCTCTATTTCCTTAGGACTTTGTGAAGATTCGGCATGACACCTAAAACTTTGACAAACTTCTATAGAAAGTTCCATACTAGGCTGTGATGCTGGCTGCATGGAAACACCAATGGCCTTGAATATAAAATCTTACATAACGTGGTGGATATGGCCCAGTATATCATGGTTTAAAGCCTTCCCCACCATTGAGTATATTTACATGGAGCATTGTCACAGGAAAGATGTATCCTTCATCAGGGATTCCTGCCACGCAGACTTTGCTCTCTTCTCATTGCTGCCATTAGGAAGAATGTTACAGGAGCCTCAGGACTCACACCACCAGGTTCAGGAACAGTTATTTCTCCTCAACCATCAGGTTCTTGAACCACAGAGGATAACTTCAGTAACCTTTACTTGCCCCAGCACTGAACTGTTCCCAACACATATGGACTCACTTTCTAGGACTCTTCATCTCAAGTTCTAGATACTTATTGCTTACTTATAATAATATTATTATTATTATTTCTTTTTTATTTTCACAGCCTGTTGTCTTTTGCACACTGGTTGTTGGCCCTGTTGGTGCAATCTTTAATTGATTCTATTGCAGTAATTGGATTTTTGAGCATGAAAATGAATCTCAGGGTAAATATGGTGACATATATGTATTTTGATAATAAATTTACTTTGAACTTTGAACTTTGAGTTTAAAAAAAAGACAGAAAATGAATGAAATGAACAATCAGAAATTGCGACCATGGCTTCATGAATAGTGTTCCGGGTGAAAATAATAAATAAAAAAAGAAGCAGAAATGACTGGCTATATCAGAAAGATAGACATGTTTGATTGCACAAAAGATAACTGGATGGAGAATTGAGCAGAATTTTGAAGCAAATGAAACAGCCAATGAAAATAGTTTCAGTGTTACTGAGTGGAATAGGCGGGAAAGCATGCAGTTTGCTTAGAATTTTCACTGCTCCAGCCAAACCAGCCAAGATGAGCTTTGCTGATATCATGATCTGATGCAGGAACATTTAGAAACTTTTGTATTAAATATGCTTTTACAAAAGAAGCAATAATTTGAACTTCTGGCTTCTTGTTCCACACAAAATTTTTAGTGACTATCATCTGTTCCTATAAATGTGGTTGCTGGATTTCCCTATTCTTATTTGAAGAGTCAAAGTTCCTTCCATCCTTCTTCATACCTCACAACACTACATTGAATAACTATTCATCAAGCTTTCTTTGTATTACCTGCTGCCTTCAAAAGACTCCCAAGTTGTGACTCGTCAAATGGAGAGAAAAGTCCCTGTAACAGACTTTTGAGGTCATGATACAACTTGATTACAGCTCTGAGTTGAGTTCTACCATGTGACTGGCATAGCCCAACATTGTTTATTGTTGAATGTTCCAACTTCCAACTTTATTTGAGATCCAACCATAGTTTTAGCATACTTTTTCTGTTGATATGTTGAGAGAACATCATCCCTGACACTTGTATTTTTAGGAGCTTTTAAAATTAAAACAGGTCACAATGCTTTGTTACACAAGTAGCAAAAGAGATGGTTAAAGAGCATGAAAGAGAGAGGTAGAAACTTGGAAGAAATATGTTTTTTGAAAGAGTTCGCATCATAGAGAATGTGCAAACCTATTACAGGTTTACATCTGACATCAAGTGCTGTGGCATTTACTCACTTTATGAATATTAAAGCAATATTAAAGCAAAAGGAAAATTATACTGATGTAGGAAAACTGAAATAAAGAGAACAAGTGCTGGAGAAACTCAACAGTCCTAGACATGTGTCAAAATAAAAGACCCAAAGAGAAGAGGAAGCAGTTGGTACCATTTTGATTATGAATCTGAGCAATCAACTGTATGTGTTCCAGAGTGGAGGAACCAACCTGACAGCAGCCCACACTCCCTCTCCTCTGAGTTGTTCCGGAGCATGGGAGTAGATCTCAGCTCCAATATTGCTACTTAGACACTAACTGAAGTATAATTATTTATGTACTTATTCAGAGATACAGTACGATAAGAGGCCCTTCCAGCTCAATGATCCATATGACCAATTGACCTACTAATCCGTATGTTGTTGGAATGCTGTAGGAAACCGGAACACCCGGAGGAAACCCATGTGCTCATGGACAGAAAGTTCAAACTTCTTACGGACAACAGCGGAATTGAACCCAAGTTAATCGCTTATACTAATCGCTTTTCAGCATGCCATTCCATAATAGAATAATAACATAAAGGCAATATTAAAACAATAATTTCTTCAATAGGTTGTGTGTCAAGGAAGTGGTATCCATTATTAAGGACCCTTACCATCTGAGTCATGTCCTCTTCTAATTACTACCATTGGGGAGAGATACATGAGTCTGAAAATTGGCAGAATATTGTTGCAGAAGATAAGTTGACTAAATTTTTAAAAGTGACTGGAGGGTATTTGACAAGAATATAAAAAATAGTAATAGAACATTGTAAAGCTCAGTAATGAATATTTTGGAATATGTGATTGAATATTTCAAGCGCAGATAATAACCCTCAGTGCTGAGGTGAGAAAATAGTTTGAAAGGAAGATAGTTCAAGAATTGAATCTATTTTGTTTTGCAGATGGGTTGAAAATAAAATTGGTTTTCTGTTAGATAAATAAGATCTACTATTAATTTAAAGAAAAAAAAATGAAATGCAATGTCCATTGAAAATCCTGGGCTTGTTGTTTATTTAAAATGAATCTTGATTGAAAACAGTTGCGAAAAATGTAAAAAATGCAAAAATGTAGGAGTGCAATTCTGAAGTGTCATTATACTGGGAATTTCAAAAAACATCAGATAGAGTCAGAGTTGTTATATAGCTCGGAAACAGGCCATTTGGCCCATCAGTCACAGTAATCTGTGAGCACTTAATTGTTTTAATCTCATTATCAACTCTTGGCCCATTGCCTCATTATTCAACTGCTCACCCAGACACCACCACCACAAAAAGCATCCTACCTGACTGCACCACGGATTGGTATGCCGATTGCACTGACTGTGACAGCAATGAACTGTGGAGAGTTGTGGACACAGCTCAGCACATCACAATAAAACAGCCTTCCCTCTGAAAGTTCTGTCTACACTTCTCACTGCCTCGGTAAAATAGCCCCACAACCCAGACATTCTCTTGTCTTCCTCCTCCCTTTGGGCAGAAGATACTAAAGCCTGAAAGCACATACCATCAGGCTCAAAGCCAGCTTTTACCCCACTGTTATAAGATTTTGAATGTTCTCCAAGTGTGATGAGATGGACACTGCATCCTACAATCTACCTCTCCATGGCCTTTGTACCTTATTATCTGCTTGTACTGCACTTCACTGTAACTGTAACAAGTTATTCTGCATTACGTTATTATTTTCCCTTGTATTACCGAATTGCACCCATGTGATGCCATGGTCTGTAGAAATGGTATGCAAGACAAGCTTTTCCTTATACCTTGCTACATTGACAAAAATAACCCAAATAACTAATATCAAATGCTCTCAGTTTTTCTGTTTCCACTGAACTTTTTGGCAGTTTATTCCTGGGTCTCACCTCAGCCGAACATTGTGGGAATGCTACGTTGGCGCCACAATGTGTGGTGACACTTGCAGACTGCTGTCAGTACACCATCAGGTGTGTTGGTTGTTAATGCAAATGATATATTTTGCTGTATGTGTTGATATACATGTAATAAATAAACTTGAATCTTGAATCTTGATCTCTCTCAGTTTCCACTCAGATCCCCTGTAAATCAATTATGCCTTTACCCTGAATCAGTCTTAGAAACATAGAAACATAGAAAACCTACAGCACAATACTGCCCACAATGCTGTGCTGAACATGTACTTACTATAGAAGATCTAGTATGTACTTACTTTGGGGATCCTCTTTAATCTCTATCTCCCCTCTGATATGGGGAAAAGTTTCATGCAGTCTTCCCAGTTTTATCTTATCATTATATCTCAGTCATGTTTATTTTACCTCCTGCAGGTCCTCTATGAACTGGGTCACCAGAGAGACACTGAGCTCAAAGTCAAATGTCAAAATAAATTTATTGTCAAAGTATGTTATATTACCCAAAGTACTGTATATTACCCAATACTGCCTTGAGATTATTTTCTTGCAGGTATTGATGGAAAAATAAAGAAATACAGTAGAATTTATGAAAAGCTATACATAAGCAAAAAAAAAGCTAATCATATAAACCCTTTATTCATTGCGATCAGCAGACATTTTCCTGGAGAACCTCCTGGTAGAGTCTCTCAAACTGATGTTTTTATACCCTTGAGGACAAAGGTGATAGCAGATAATTCAATAGAATTTCATTATTTATAATGCCATTGTCTACTTCAATGTGAAGAGTCTGACAACGTTTCCAATGAGTCATACACTCAGTATCCACTTTGTTAGCACTTCCTGCAAATAATGAAGTGGTCATTGAGTGTATGTCTGTGATGTTCTGCCTCTCAGGCCGATCCACTTCAAGTTTTGACATGTTGTGCATTCAGAGATGCTCTCCTGCACACTGCTGTTGTAATGACTGGTCATCTGAGTTACTGTCGCCTTTCTGTCAGCTTGAACCAGTCTGGCCATTCTCCTCTGACCTCTCTCATTAACAAGGCATTTTTGCCGAGAGAATTGCTATTCAGTGGATGTTTTTTAGTTTTTGCACCATTCTCTGTAACCCTGGAAACTAGTGTGCATGAAAATTCCAGGCGATCAGAGTTTGCTGAAACTCAAATCACCTCGTCCGGAACCAACAATCTATCCATGGTCAAAGTCACTGAGATCACATTTCTTCCCCATTCAGATGTTTGGTCTGAACAGCAACTGGACCTCTTGATAATATCTGCATGCTTTTATGCATTGACTTGCTGCCAAATGGTTGACTCATTAGATATTTGCATTAACAGGCAGGTGTACAGATGTACCTAATAAAGTGGCCACTGGGTTTACCTCTGAATGCTCCATCACCTTTGTTGTGACAAGATAATTCACACGGATGGTGTTAAAGCTTTTGGGGACACAATTCCAGACACTCTAATTTAATGCTGTGAGGGCTAACTGAGTACACAGCTATCCTAACTATTGATAGATCAGATGAGCCTGCGATCGTGTTTTATGTGCTAAGTGACAGTATCAGTCTGGTCTGCAAACTTCCTTGAACTTAGTCACAATGATGCAGAATAACTGAGCAGTGATATACTGTTGTCTCTATTGCCACCATCAGGCCAGATGCAGATTAAATCAGATCAGATTTATTCATCAACCGCCTCGACTTTACCGCACCTTGTCCCCATTCCAACCTCACATCAACCGTCTCGACTTCACCGCACCTTGTCCCCATTCCAACCTCACTCCTTTGGAACGCTCTGCTCTCCACTCCCTCCGCACTAACCCTAACCATATTATTAAACCCGCCGATAAGGGGGGTACTGTTGTAGTCTGGCGTACTGACCTCTACCTTGCTGAGGCACAGCGACAACTCGCGGATACCTCCTCTTACTTACCCCTCGATCGTGACCCCACTAAGGAGCACCAGGCCATTGTCTCCCACACCATCACCGACTTTATCTGCTCAGGGGATCTCCCATCCACTGCTACCAACCTTATAGTTCCCACACCCCGCACTCCCCGTTTCTACCTCCTACCCAAGATCCACAAACCTGCCTGTCCTGGCCGACCTATTGTCTCAGTTTGCTCCTGCCCCACCGAACTCATTTCTGCATACCTCGACATGGTTTTATCACCCCTTGTTCAATCCCTTCCGACCTATGTTCGTGACACTTCTCACACTCTTAAACTTTTCGATGATTTTAAGTTCCCTGGCCCCCACCGCTTTATTTTCACCATGGATGTCCAGTCCTTATATACTTCCATCCCCCATCAGGAAGGTCTCAAAGCTCTACGCTTCTTTTTGGATTCCAGACCTAATCAGTTCCCCTCTACCACCACACCGTCCAGTGGAATTAGTCCTTACTCTTAATAATTTCTCCTTTTGCTCCTCCCACTTCCTCCAAACTAAAGGTGTAGCTATGGGCACCCGTATGGGTCCTAGCTATGCCTGCCTTTTTGTTGGCTTTGTGGAACAATCTATGTTCCGTGCCTATTCTGGTATCTGTCCCCCATTTTTCCTTCGCTACATCGACGACTGCATTGGCGCTGCTTCCTGCACGCATGCAGAACTCGTTGACTTTATTAACTTTGCCTCCAACTTTCACCCTGCCCTCAACTTTACCTGGTCCATTTCCGACACCTCCCTCCCCTTTCTAGATCTTTCTGTCTCTGTCTCTGGAGACAGCTTATCCACTGATGTCTACTATAAGCCTACTGACTCTCACAGCTATCTGGACTATTCCTCTTCTCACCCTGTCTCTTGCAAAAACGCCATCCCCTTCTCGCAATTCCTCCGTCTCCGCCGCATCTGCTCTCAGGATGAGGCTTTTCATTCTAGGACGAGGGAGATGTCTTCCTTTTTTAAAGAAAGGGGCTTTCCTTCCTCCACTATCAACTCTGCTCTTAAACGCATCTCCCCCATTTCACGTACATCTGCTCTCACTCCATCCTCCCGCCACCCCACTAGGAATAGGGTTCCCCTGGTCCTCACCTACCACCCCACCAGCCTCCGGGTCCAACATATTATTCTCCGTAACTTCCGCCACCTCCAGCGGGATCCCACCACTAAGCACATCTTTCCCTCCCCGCCTCTCTCTGCATTCCGCAGGGATCGCTCCCTACGCAACTCCCTTGTCCATTCGTCCCCCCCATCCCTCCCCACTGATCTCCCTCCTGGCACTTATCCATGTAAGCAGAACAAGTGCTACACATGCCCTTACACTTTCTCCCTTACCACCATTCAGGGCCCCAAACAGTCCTTCCAGGTGAGGCAACACTTCACCTGTGAGTCGACTAGGGTGATATACTGTGTCCAGTGCTCCCGATGTGGCCTTTTATATATTGGCGAGACCTGACACAGACTGGGAGACCGCTTTGCTGAACATCTACGCTCTGTCCGCCAGAGAAAGCAGGATCTCCCAGTGGCCACACATTTTAATTCCACATCCCATTCCCATTCTGACATGTCTATCCATGGCCTCCTCTACTGTAAAGATGAAGCCACACTCAGGTTGGAGGAACAACACCTTATATTCCGTCTGGGTAGCCTCCAACCTGATGGCATGAACATCGACTTCTCTAACTTCCGCTAAGGCTCCACCTCCCCCTCGTACCCCATCTGTTAGTTATTTTTATGCACACTTTCTTTCTCTCACTCTCCTTTTTCTCCCTCTGTCCCTCTGAATATACCTCTTGCCCATCCTCTGGGTCCCCCCCCGGTCTTTCTTCCCGGACCTCCTGTCCCATGATCCTCTCGTATCCCCTTTTGCCTATCACCTGTCCAGCTCTCGGTTCTATCCCTCCCCCTCCTGTCTTCTCCTATCATTTTGGATCTCCCCCTCCCCCTCCAACTTTCAAATCCCTTACTCACTCTTCCTTCAGTTAGTCCTGACGAAGGGTCTTGGCCTGAAACGTCGACTGCACCTCTTCCTACAGATGCTGCTTGGCCTGCTGCGTTCACCAGCAACTTTGATGTGTGTTGCTTTTTTTTTCAGAATTATTTACTGTTTGTCACTTGTGCATCAAAACCGACAATAAAATGTGTCATTTGGGTTAACAACCAACACACCTAGGGACGTGCTGGGGGCAGCCCGGAAGTGTTGTCACACATTCCATTGACAACTTAGCGTGCCCAAAATGCTCAGCAGAACAACACAGAACTCAACAAAACTAGAAAGCTACAAGCAACAAAACAACAACAGCAAAACAAGCCACTTTCTTCTCTCCAACAAACACACACACACACACACACACACACACACACAAACTTCAACTCCAGGTCAGGCCTCTGGGCATCCAGTCTCCAGACTTTGCCTTTGGGCTTCAACTTCTTTACTTCCGACTCACATTTGGACTTTGACCTTTGGTGCTGAACCACTGTATTAACTGATGACGGGGTCATGAACTCCAGTCATGCCAACTGACCAGCCCTCGTGCTTCCTTCTCGCTCAGGCATCCCAGAAACCACTGACCTGGGACATCCCAACATCCACAGATGTCCGTCATCACCTGCCCATATTGCTGGTCTTCGAGCACTGAACATAGGCTTGAACTCTAGATGTCCCTTGTCACCTGTCTGCGTTGCTGGAACGCAGAGCAATTGCTCATTCTGTCTTGGTACTCTTCATTCTGACGGCATCACCATTGGTTTCTAACTTCTGGTAATCATTCCCCATCATTCCGCCCCCCCACCACCTTTCGTTTTCCTTTATCCATGTTGCTGCTTTACTCCTTCTCTTTCCCCTACCCTACCTTCATGTCTTGACCACAATTCATATCTTCTTCTCTCTGGTTCCCCACCTCCTTCCCTTTATTCCATGGTCCACTTTTCTCTTCCACCCGATTCCTCCTTTTTCAATCCAGTGCCTCTACCAACTATCACCTCCCAGTTTCCTATATCATTTCCCTTTCCTTCCCCCTGCCCCACTTCCCTGCCTTCTCTATCTCACATGGATTCACTGTCCCCTGCTAAGTCATGCTCCTTCACAACTCCTCTCCCCACCCCTTTATTTTGGCTTCTGCTCTCATCCTTTGCAGTCCTGATGAAGGGGTTGACTGTTTATTTCTCTCCTCAGATGCTGAGTTCCCCTAGCATTTTGTATATGTTGATCTGAGCCAGTGATACCCTATTTGATGCGTAAGTAAGCATACCTCCACTGACCTTGTTTTGTCTGACACAGACAAGAACGTCTCATGGTCACTTCACTTTACAAACCAGATCTCTTCAGCAAGCAGTTTGCTACTTTGGGCCAGCAGCCTGTACTCTGTATATTTGTGCTATTGCTTTTCAAAGCTGCTCTTTTAACATTAGACTGATTACTGTTTTCAACTTACATTGAGAACTGAAGACTGGTTCTCCCTCGAATTAATTCTTGCTCTGTTCACATAACTCCATGAATCTGGGCTCCTCAGCATTCCACTCCAAAGAAAATAGAGCTAGCTCCTCTGGTATCTCCTCACAACTGAACTATTCCATCCCAGGCAACATCCAGCTGAATCTCCACTGCACCCTCTCCTTTGTTATCACGTCTTTCCTGTAGTGTGGTGACTAGAAAAGCATGCAGTATTTGAGCTGATGTCTGACCAATGTTTTAAAAAGCTTTGAAGATAAAGGTCATATTTAGCTCTATTTGTCACGTGCATATCAAAACATGCAGTGAACTGCATCATTTGCATCTAATCAAATCAGTGGCAATTGTGCTGCAAGTCTCACCATGCTTCTGGCACTAATTTAGCTTGACCACAACTCACTAACCTAACTGTTAAGTCTTTGGAATGTGTGAGGAAATGGGAGCACCCAGAGGAAACCACACAGTCACAGAGAGAATGTAAAATCTCCTAACAGACAGTGGTGGGAATTGAACTTTGATCTTACAGCTGGCACTGTAAAGTGTTTCATTAACCACTACGCTACTGTGCTGCCCACGTTGGAGTGCGATCTCCTGGCTCTTGCACTCAGTGTGCTGGTTAATGAAGACAAGTTCTCATACGACTTCTTAACCATGTTATTTATATTTTTTATCACTTTCAAAGATCTTTGGACAAGTACACCATCCCTTTTTCCTCAATATTCTCTGAGAACCTAACCTACATGGTTTATGTCTTCCTCTCCTTTGTACTCCTAAAATGCATCATCTCAGACTTATCTGGATTAAATTCCGTCTGCCATTTTGCTGTCCTTCACACCAACTCATCAAGGTCACCCTGTACAGGAAAACTAACCTCCACTTGATCAACAACTTAGAGTCACAGAGACATAGAACACTACTGCACAGAAACAGACCCTTTGGCCCCTCTTGTATGTACTGAACCATTAATTTGCCTCATCCCATTGACCTGAACCTGAGCCATGTCTCTCCATGCCCCTCTCATTCATGTACCTATCCAAATTTCTCTTAAGTGTTGGCATCAACCCCTCATCCACCACTTGCATTGGCAGCTTGTTCCACGCTCTCGCCAACCTCTGTGTGAAGAAGTTCCCCTCATTAATTTCCCTTAAAAGTTTTACCTCTCACCCCCAGCCCATGACCTATAGTTGTAGGTCAACCTCAGCTGAAAAAGCTTGCTTGCATTTGCCCAATCTATACTCCTCATAATTTTGTAGACCTCTATCACATCTCCTTCAATCTTCCATGTTCTGGGGAATAAAATCCTAGCCTATTCAACGTTTCCCTATAACTCAAGTCCTCAAGTCCTAGCAACATCCTTGTAAATCTTTTCTGCACCCTTTCAATCTTATTTACACCTTTCCTGTAGGTAGGTGACCAAAACTCAACACAATACTCCAAATTAGGCCTCACCAATGTCCAGTACAATTTCAATATAACATTCCAACTCCTGTACTGAATACATTGATTTATGAAGGCCAATAAGCCATAAGCATTTTTTATAATCTTATCTACCTGTGATGCCACTTTCAAGGAATTATGGATCTGTATTCCTGGATTCTTCTGTTCCACTGCACTCCTTAGTGCCCTACCACTCACCGTGTAAGAACTACTTGGTTGGTCCTCCCAAAGTGCAACACCTCATTGTCTGCATTAAATTCCATCTGCCATTTTCAGTCCATTTTTTCAGCTGGTCCTGAACCTGCTATAAGCTTTGATAGTCTTCCTCACTATCCACTACACCCCCAGTCTTGGTGTCATCCGCAAATTTGCTGATCCAGTTTGCACATTATCATCCAGATTGTTGATGGAGCCGGAACCGATCTCTGTGGCACTCCACTAGTCACAGCCCTCCAGTCAGAGAGGCAACCATCTACTACCACTCTCTAGCTTCTCCCACAAAGCCAATATCTAATCCAATGTACTACCTCATCGTGAATGCTGAGCTTCTGAACCTTCTTGACCAACCTCCCAAGCAGGACCTTGTCAAATGCTTTGCTAAAGTCCATGTAGACAACATCCACTGACTTGCCTTTATCCACTTTCCTGGTAACTTTCTTAAAAAACTCTGAAGATTGGATAGACATACCACATAGAAAGCCATGTTGACCATCCCTAATCACTGCCTGTCTATTAAAATACTTTGAAGTCCGATCCCTTAGAATACCTTCCAATAACTTTATCCCTATTGATGTCAGGCTCACTGGCCTATAATTTCCTGGCTTATTCTTAGAGCCTTTCTCAAACAATAGAGCAATATTAGCTATACTCCAATCTTACGGCACTTCAACCGAGGCTAAGGATTTTTCAATATCTCTGCTAGGACCCTGCAATTTCTGCACTAGGCTCCCAGGGGGTCTGAGGGAACACCTTGTCAGGATATGAGAATTTATCCACCTTAATTTCCCTCAAGACAACAAACACCTCCTCCTCTAATCTGTATAGAGTCCATGGCCTGTTTGCTGTATTTCTTCACATCTATAGACTCTGTCTCTATTTCCTGAGTAAATAGAGATGCAAACGATCCAGTTAAGATCTCCTCCATTTTATTTGGCTCCACACATAAATTACTACTCTGACCTTCCAGATGACCAATCTTGTTCCTTGCTGTACTTCTGTTCTTAATAATTTCTGTAGAATCCCTTAGGATTGTCCTTCACCATGTCTGCTAGGGCAACCTCATGCCTCCTTTTAGCCCTCCTGATTTTTATCTTCAGTATTCTCATGTGTTTCTTATACTCCTCAAGTATCTCATTTGTTCCTACCTACCCATACCTTCTGAGCACCTCCTTCATTTTCTTAACCAGGGCCTCAGTATCTCTCAAAATCCAAGTTTTGCTATGCCTGTTATCCTTGCCTTTTGTTGACAGGAACATACAAACTCTGTGCTCTCAAAATTTCACTTTTGAAGGCTTCTCATTTACCAAGTATACCTTAGTCCAAAAACAACCTACATCAATCTTCTTGCCAGGAGGGTCTTACACCAATTTAGAATCTCAACCCAAGGACCAGCCTATCCTTTTCCATAATTACATTGAAACTAATGGCACTATGATGACTAGATGCCAAGTGTTTCCCTACAACACATTCTGCCACCTCCCCTGTCTCATACCCAAACAGGAGATCTAGTATCACATTCTCTCTAGTGGGAATTCTATGTACTGATTAATGAAAATTTCCAGCACACACTTGACAAACTCTTTTCCACCCAGCCCTTTTACAGAATAGAAGTCCCAGTGGAAAGTTAAAGTCACCTGCTATTCCAACTTTATGTTTCTTACAACAGTCTGCAATCCGTCTACAAATTTGGTCCTCTAACTCCTATGGACTGTTGGGTGGTCTATAATATAATCCCATTAATATAGGTTTATTTCTCAGTTCTACCCACAATGTCTCATTCCCCATTCTTTATCAATCTTTGTATCATCTGAGAACTGATTGATCCCTACATTAATATCCAAATAATACAAGTACATTATAAACAGTGAGGCTCACAGCACTGGCCTCTGTGGAACACCACTTGCCACAGGAATCCAGAGACAAATATACCTTTTTACCTCAACAAGACAATGATGGATCCAATTTGCTGACTTGCCCTGCATCCAACTGGCCCTAAACCTTTGGACCAATCTCCCACGTAAGACCTTGTCAAAGGCCTTACTGAGGTATTTTTAAACCACATCTACTGCAGTGCTCTCGTCTATATATTCCAATAACTCTGCAGATTAGTCAGGTAGACTATACCCCTGACACAACTATTCTGACTGCCTCTGATTATTCTGAGTCATACCAAGTGATTATTAATCCTGTCCCTCAGCATTTACTCTGATAACTTCCTTGCCATCGAAGTGGGCTCAGTTACTAAGATTTACCACGATGTTGCCTGGACTCAGGGGCTAGAGTTATAAGAAGAGATTAAGTAGACTAGGATTTTATTCCCTTGAGGGAATGCATGACAGAGGAATATAAATATGATTGTGGGAAGCACAGACTGGGTGAAAGCACATTGTCTTTTTTCCAGGAAGGGGGTCACAAAAGCAAGAGGACATAGGCTTAAGATCAGAGGTAAGACATTTAAGAGACATCAGGGACAGTTCCTTCACGCTGAGGATTGTATGTATTTGGAAGGAGCTGTCAGGGACAGGGATTGAGGTGGGCACATTAACATTTCAAAGCCATCTAGGTAAGTCCATGGGTAGAAAAGATTTAAAGGGCATTGGACCAAGCAGAAGCTGATGGGACCAGATTGATGGACAATTCAGTTGGCATGGACGAGTTGGGCCGATGGGCCAGCTTCTATGCTGTACGGCTCTATAACTCTACGACTGCCCTTCTTGAAAAGGGGGACCACAGGTGCTGCACTCACTTTGGGCTTGCTTGCAAAGATTTAACAATCTCAGTCAGAGCTACAACAATCTCTTTCCTTGAATCTCATTGTAGCCTGGTATAAGTCTCAAACAAATCTGGGTGTCTGTCAGTCCTTATTCCAGCTTAGAGTTTCTCCTCTTTACTGCTGGAGATTTGCGCTAGAATTTCGCCTTCCCCTTCGCTGAATCCCCCATTTATAATAGGTTCAAAAGGTTTCAAAGGTACATTTAATGTCAGAGAAATGTATACAATATACATTCTGAAATTCTTTTTCTTCACAAACATCCACAAAAACAGAGGAGTGCCCCAAAGAATGAATGGCAGTTAAATGTTAAAACCCCAAACCCCCCCAACTCCCCCCTCCCATGCATAAACAGCAGCATAGCAACTACACCCCACCTCCCCCACCAGCAAAAAGCATCTGCACCCTTCTTTGAGCACTCAAGTGTGCAGCAAAGCCTTTATAAAGACACAAAGCCTACTTCCTGAGTGAAAGACTATGAAAAATATCCGCTCACCTTTTATCTCCTTGCAGAGATTGCCTGACTACCCCTGATGGGTTCTGCTCTTTTGCTTGTTCTTCTTTTACCCATAATGCACATGGGTCATAGAGTTATTGAGCATGGAACAGGCCCTTCAGACTAATTGGTCCATGTTGATGAAGACTTCTATCAGGTCTGCCCCATTTACCAATATTTAGGCCATAACCTTTTTCAACCTTCCCAATTCATGTACCTGCCCAATTTCCTGATATAAAATACTAACAAAATATACTCAGATTTACCTCAGTGCTGCCTGACTGTGATATTTTGTGACCTCTCTTTGTCTTCCCAATTTCTTGTTAAAATACCTTTTTTATTTACTTGTAGGCCTCCTTCATCTTCTGTACTTGCCGTTTTCTTTGCTTTTATTTCTTTAAGCAGCCGTTGATATCCCTCCACATTTGTGTACGTGGCTCTCACCCTGAATTTGAGCTATTTCTCCTTTCAGTTCCTGCCGCACTGCAGACGTAGATTTCCCTGCCATGTGAATGCTGCTAGTCTAATTGTACAAGTCCAGTGTGATTTTAATGAAATTCAAAGTTCAAAGTATATTTATTATCGAAGTACATATATGTTACCATATGCTTCCTGAGATTCATTTCTTGTAGATATTCACAACAGAGCTAAGAAATAGAATCAAATCCATAAAAAAACTACACACAAAGACTGGCAATGTGGCAAAGAAGACAAACCATGAAAATACAACAATAAATAAATATCTAGGAAATAAAATAATACTGAGAACATGAGTTATAGAGTCCTTGAAAGTGCATCTTCCTCCCCAGTTTATGACCTTTATTTCTGGCCCCTAATTTGGGTTACTTGTGCTGAATAACTGATCTTATTCTCATGGTTAAGTGGCCAGTTATCAAGGGTATGGTCAGTCTGCATTTTAGTCTGGGGAGGCAAATTCTCTGTGCAAGTGCCACCCTTGTGCTTAAAAACTCTGTCATATCCTGCCAATGCAGTACTGTGATCATAGGTAACTTGTGACAACACCAGCATCTGGCTAAAGAAATTCTTCCTCATCGATGCTCTAAAGGAACATCCTTCTATTCTGAGTCTGTGCCCTCTGGTCCTAGACTCCTCTTGTGTAGGAAACATCCTCTTCATGTCCACTCTATCTAGGCCTTCAATATTCAATAGGTTTTAACGAGATTCCTCCCTCACTCTTCTAAACTCCAGTGAGTACAGACCCAGAGCCATCAAATGCTCCTCATATGTTAACCCATTCACTTTCAGGATAATTCTGGAGAATCTCCTGTGGACACTCTTGTAACACTTGTGTCGTGGTTATCGTATCTTGTGTGACTGGTCGCTGTACCCTTTATGAGAAAATCAAGTTACATTGTACTACACCAGGTGCTAGTGAACCATCAGAAGCTCTAGGTATTGGAAGGAAGCAGTGAATAGAAAACACATACCCCTAGAGGTAAGTTTGTTTATAAAAAATAGCAACGTATACAAAATAGTTACATGAGTAAGAACAATTCAAAATTCCAACATTCTGTCTTAGGTTCCAAATCTCAGACATCAAACAAAACCAAATTCATTTTTAGTTAGAATCAGTGAGATTCATTAGAATAACCTTTATTACTCCAATCCTCCATGACCTGGATTAATACGTTGATGTCATGTGGAGGTTTGCGAGCTTCAAGAACTCCATCAGGTGATGCCAACTCAGGGTCACCCATGTTGTAAAGGCTATGGACAAGGTGCCAGATGAAGATCGATCCAACCCTGGCTCGCGAATGGACAGACTCATGTCTGCCCTTCCGGGGCCATACTTCAATTGGAAGTGTGAATGCCATACGAAACAACAACAATTATTCCAGTTTCTCTAACTAATTAGATCTAGTGTTATTCCCTATTTAAGCTTTACAAACCAACATTTTTCTTTCTATTTATCCCTAGTTAGTTAGTTAGTTAGGTAACTAATTGAATTGCTATTCTCAAGTAGTTTGGTTAACCTCAGGTTCAGTTCAGGTCAGTATACCTACAAATTCAAATTCAACCCGATATATATATATACAGCTTAACTCCTTCCATGACAAGTTACCAACATCACAATCAGTTCTTCTAGAAAATCAAATGTAGATCCTTCGAATGAAAAAAAATGTACACATCCAACCGTATTAAATCCTCTACATCTTGAAACATTTCGTTCCTGTGTTAGTTCTTCGATCTTGGGTGGCTCACCATCTTGTTTCTTGGTTCATTGGATGAAATGCTGGGTCATCCATGGAAAGTCGATTTACAATACTAGCCAAAAAAGGACCTGACCAAATCTGTTGGTATGATTTAGCAGAACTAATCCCTGGTTACACGGTAGAGATCTTGGACTCTACTCTTTGCCGATACTGTCTCGCCATATCTGCTGCTTGTTATAGTCATAGCTTCAATAAACCTTTTATCGATATTGACCCCTCTCCAAGGATTTCACTCTGAGGATTTCCAGTAAGTAGGGTAGAGATGCTAACTGCTAATTCCACTTTTAACAGTTTTTATCTTTAGTTAGTTTCTATAGTTGGCTGCGTTTCTGTTGCTTGTCCACGCCTATCAGCCATGCCTTGTTTTCACATAGCTTTTTCTCAAGTTCTCTTTTTTAAAAAAGATCAGTTAACCTTACTTTCATCCCTCTAACATTACACCTTTGGATTTAATTAATCTTGGTTAGACTCTCCAATGCCAGCATTTCCCTTCTTAGATAAAGGGCCCGATTCTGCTTATAGTACTCCAAGTATGGTCTGATCAATGCCTTATAAAGCCTCCGCATTGCATTCCTGCTTTTTTATTTTAATCCTCATGAAATGAATGCTAACATTGTATTTGCCTTCCATAGTGGTTGGGGATCTAGTGAGGGTGTTTGATGGTCAGGTTGCTGAGGAGCATTCCAGTCAGGGTTGGAAGGGATCAAACTGGTCACAGAGTCCAGGTAGTTTGCTCAGCAGTGATGGGTGTTGAGTATTTAGTATGCCACCCAAGGCTGCAGCAAATTTCTACAGATGTCTGCTGCAGAGCATTCTAACTGGTTGCATCACTGCCTGGTGTGGAGCCCCGGTGCATAGGATCACAAGAGGATGCCAAGGGTTGTAGACTCAGCCAGTTCCATCATATGCACAACCCTCCCACCATCAGAGACATCTTCAGGAGGCCGTGCTTCAAGAAGGTGGTACCTTCTGGGACAGTCCTCTTCTTGTTACTATCATTCAGTACAGGAGTCTAGAGACCCACACTCAACGATTCAGGAAAAGCTTCTTCCCCTCTCTCATCGGATTTCTGAACAGTCCATGAGCCCATGAACACTGCCTCATTATTTCTTTTATTTATAATTTATTTTTGTAACTTAGTAATTTTATGTTCTTGCACCGTACAGCTAACACAAAACAATAGATTTCACATAATCTAAAGGCTGATTTATACTTGTACGTACTAGCTTACGCTGTAGCCTACGCCGTTGTGAGCATTTATACTTGTGTGTTGGTGTGTCTGCATCACTCGCAATTCACCATCAAAACTCTAGTTGGCGGTGGGGTTTCTATGCCACTGTGTTAAGTTTCTTCGTGTTGAAACTCAACACGAAGAAACTCAAACTTCAAACGATGGTGACTGAAACTGAAGGAGGGTGAATTTTCTTGCTTGTCCGGCCACTGAGAGACATGGACGAGGAAATGCATTTCAAATATTTTTGGATGTCAACAGGTAGATTTGATGATTTGGTTCATCGTCTCCAACCATTTATTTCGCACACAGTATATTCAGAGACTGGCAATCACCATTCGAGCTTTAGCTTCAGGTGGAAGTCAACAGGCTGTAGCAGCCAACTACAAACTGGCGTCAAGCACAAGGTCCTCCATAATTTCGGAGGTCTGTAAAGCTTTATGGAAAGCATTGCAGCCAGAGTTCCTTCCCTGCCCTTCAGTCGCCCAATGGGAAGCTACTGCAGCGTAGGAGGAAATGCGATGCTACCAAGCAGACCAGTCACAGTCGTTGCGGTCTGCGACGCCATGACGCGTAGTTACATTTTGGGAGAGGTGCGCGTTAGGCTACGGCGTAGGGTTCAGCGTAGATACAGTGTAGGGTTCACGGCTACGCCATACCTACGGCATACATTTAACGCACAAGTATAAATCAGCCTTAAGACAGTGATAATAAACCTGATTCTGAATCTGATCCCAGTTCTGAATCTGCTTCTGACTCTGATTCTGAGCTTTTGTTTTTTTTCTCCTAAGAGACTCTCACTGGAAGTATTCAACCTAACCCCACTGCTTCCAGCTGCTGGCTATTCCCAAATATCATTAACATAAGGCAGCCAGTGTCATAATATAATTAATGTTCCTGCCCTGATATTGCTCCTTTCTTCTTTAAATCTTGGAAGTAGGAAAACACAGATTGATTTAGAATGCTGTCCTGATTTTTTGTTATTGTAATTCCAGATCCAGCTATTCTTTTGGAGTTAAGATTCAGTCCATTCTTCAGTATAGGAAATGGCTCAGTTTGGATATTCCTAGGATGAATTAGATTTGGGGTTCGTACATTTTATTGTTGAGAAAATGGCTGATGCTCTCTGTAAAATGGGTTAAATTGGCTGCATTGGCATTACACCCACAAGGTAAATAATTGGTTAATTTCATTCATGGACATTCTAGATGTTTTGCACCTATTCAGAGAACCTACAAAAAACTTATTTGCAAAAAGAATTACTCCACCTCCTTTCCCAACCACCCTGCTCCCATGTTTTACAGTTTTCTATATTCTGATAGAGATGGCATTTGAAAAAGTACTTAATTAGGAGTAACTCTAGGAGGAGCAAGCTTGGCATTACTCTGGGAAAAGGTTTCTTAAAGGGGTAGCTTTATTTGTCACACATACATCAAAACATACAGTGAAATGCAATATTTGCGTCAAACTAAATCAGCAAATGTGACGGTATTGAGTTTGCTGAACGCCCACTTCTAAACTGAAAGGAAAACCTTAAGCCTTATCGAATATGAATAGCCACGAGTACCATCACTAAAGGGAGATTATATTGTAACTACCCAATCTTTAAAGACTGTTTCATTTCCCTGTTTATTCTCCATGGTAAGTTTAGCTGCCAATGTCCATTAATTTGAGAGGTGTCCCTGCTCTCTCCCAAGGAGAAGATACTTCCAGCTGACAAAGTAAGTTTAAACACAGTTCATTTATTTTCAGTGATAAATATTTAAATCCTAACAACACTCTTAAAATGCAATTAAAAACTCACAGAGGACTTCCATCTCATAAAAGACTTCCAAATTACAAACCATTTCTAAAACACAAAGGATTTTGAAAACACAGGTACTATTCTATTAAACTAAAAAAAAATACCAACGATGCAGAAGAACCAGTTATCTATTGCAGAGCTTGAAGGTAGAGGAATGGACTCTAATTCACTCTGTTTCTTTCATGCTCTTGATGTTCTTTACCCCATTCCTAAAGAGCTTGAACTGCTCTCTTCATTTATACAGTTTCTTCACATGCCTGTATGATTATTCCTCAGATAATATTTTTACACAAACTGTCTAAAAGCTTCTTGGAGACACAGCTCCCAGCTACCCTCAATTAATACTGTAAAGCTAATTTCCCCAAGTACATAAATATTCCAATGTATTAATAGATCAGCTATTGATATGCCATGATTGTCTGCATCTGGTCTGCAGCTTCCTTGAACTAAGCAACTTAGCCAGCATTGTCTATTTTGAAACAAGTCAAATTAATTAATCCATTGTTTTATACAGCCCCACTTGAGCAATAAGACTGCTGTTATGGCCAGCATCCTGCTTTCTACAGACAGTGCATTTGTCTGCAAAGGTGCACTTCCAACTTCAAACTGATTATTGATTTTCATTTACATTAAAATCTGAAAACTGGCTCCTGTTTACAACCAGAAACTAAACAAAGAATATTGGATGGAAGTTTAACTTACAACTGTTTGATTTTTACGAGTGGCTGCTGCCGTGGTTAGAAAGTGAAGCTTGGCAAGAGGCCCCCCTGGCTCAGGAAGTGATTATCCATCGCACGAGGACTGGGCTGTGCAACCCTCAAGTGTTGCCACGCTTCTGACGCCAACATAGCCTGCGCAAGACTCACTAACCCTAACCGTACATCTTTGTAATGTAGAATGACACCGGAGCACCCAGAGAAAACCCACATGGTCATGGGGAGAACATACAAATGGTTTACAGACAGTGGTGGGAAATGAACCCCGATCTTACAGCTTGTGCTGTAATAGTGTTGTGCTAACTAACACACTACTGTGCTGCCAAAGATTTCTGATAAAACTGTAACAGGTGATTATCAGAACTCCTGTGACATATGCTATGTTACAGAATCACAGAGCACTGACTGCTATCCTTCAGCTCAACTAGTACATCCCAGCATATATGAGGTAAAGATATAGCAGCAGAAAACAATTAACTTTAGTACTTATTGAAAAGAATAAATAATGAATGAATGAATGAAATTTATTTCGGTCAGCACAAACATAACAAAAAGCATTATGTTCAACGATGATTTCATAACAATGATTTCATAGGACAAAATTACAACAAAAAAACATAGATATTCTTTAAAACAGACCAAAATGTGAAGCTACAGCTTATTACGCCTACCCCTCTTACTTATACAATACATATCAATCATCACATCAAAACAAAAAATTTCATAATCTCTTAACACAAAATCCAATTCCAAGTATCATTTATTTACATTACTCCCATTCATTTTAAATCATGTGTTTTATATTTGTTCATTAAATAATTTTTAAATAATTTTTAAACTTGTTAAGTGTGGTGCATGTTTTTAAATTCTCACTACAACTGTTCCATAGATTTACCCCTCTGACTGAAATACAATGATTTTTTACATTTGTTCTTATCCTTTGTTTTTGAAATATACATGTTCCTCTCAGATCATGTTGACTTTCTCTCATTTTAAACAACCTTTGGATACTTTGTGGTAGCTGTCCATTTTTTACTTTATACATAATTTGTATTATTTTAAAATCTATGAAATCTCTGAATTTAAAGTGTTTGATTGAATAAACAGTGGATTGGTTGGGTCATAATAACTTGTCTTATTTACAATTCATATGACTTTCTTTTGGAGTAGAAAAATTGAGTTTGTTTTTGTTTTGTATGTATTTCCCCATACCTCTACGCGGTAAACCATGTATGGGACCATAAGTGAACAGTATAATGCATACAAAGACTCCTGATTTAAGAAATCTTGCACTTTGTAGAGTATTGTAATAGATTTTGACATTTTTGCTTGGACGTAATTTATATGTGGTTTCCAGCTTAATTTATTATCTATTACCACTCCTAAAAATTTGTTTCCGATACCTTATCAATTTCAACATAATTTATTCTAAGTTTACTATCAGTTTGGTACACGGTTTCCAAATATTATGAATTTAGTTTTACTTAGATTCAGTGATAATTTGTTAGTATCAAACCATTTCCTTGTAATTTTTTGTTCTTTCTCTACTGTATTCAAAAGATGTTTCAGATATTAAAAGTTTTATCTGGATAATTAATGATTAAAATGTAATTAATAAAAATAAATACTTCCAGAAACACATAACTATGTTTTAAATGGAAAGAGGAATGTCTGAAATGAAATTGTTTCTGGCCAATTTGATGAAATAACATCTATTCAGGATAATTATTTGACTTGGCAAAAGTGAACATCTGCTTTTGGGTTTACCTTGAAGATTACATAATGATTTTGGTCATTTCCATTTCCTGCTCATTGAAGGTTTAAGTTTGCCAATTTATTTTCAGAGGTCATAATAGATTTCATGTAAGATCTGCCTTCTTACATCTTTGGGAACAAGATGAAGCTGGCGATATATGGGAATGTTTTGCGGGTAGATCAGAAAACTACCAGATATACTGAGCTACGATCACTGTAATCTACAGCCTGTAATTTCCCTTTAAGAAACACACCTTTGTATCATCTAAAGAAACAATTTTACACACTTTCAAGGACTCTATAACTTATTTTCTCAGTATTATTATTTATTTATTATCATTCGTTTTTCTGTATTTGCACTGGTTGTCTTTTGTATATTAGTTGTTTGTCAGTCTTTATGTGCAGTTTTTCATTGATTCTATTGCATTGTTTGTTCTATTGTGAATTCCTGCATGAAAAGAAATATGGTGACATATGTAAATTGATAATAAATTTATTTTGAACTTTGAACTTTATGGTTTCAGTCAGGAGAAAACAGGCTACCTGGAAGTTTTCCAGCAGGCAGTGGCATTAACCAAGCTGCATGCTGTTCTCTGCTTGCAAAATCCAGGGCAATAACGTCAATGAGGTGCAATTCAGGAGCCCATGATGCATGTGTGGGCTGGTCAAATATTGGTACACTTAATGAAAAGATCTAACAACCCATTATAGGAAGTATGTGGAAACTTCAGAGAAGATTTACCAGACTGCTGCCTGTATTAGGGAGCATGTCATGTGAGGAAAATTTTAGTGAGTTAGGGGTTTTACCTTTGTAGCAATGGAGGAAAAGAGGTGAGATAGAGTTGTATAAGATTATGAGAGCCCTAGACAGAGTGGACAACCTGTGCCTTTTTCATTGGGCAGCAATGGGCAATACCAGAGGGCATCTGTTTAAGGTGAGCGGAGGAAATTTTAGGGGAGATATTAGAAGTAGGTTTTTTTTACACAGAGTAATAAGCCGGTCTTGTACCAAAATGGCTGGAACAGAATTCACAAGACCAGAGTGGCTGGACAGCCTTGGTTAAACCACTCACAACAACTTGGAGGAGAGATGCCGAGCAATACCAATTGCTGCATGAAAGCAATAGCTGCAGCTCCACTTCCAGGTCCAGCACAGTTCCATGTCCTTATTGTGGTTGTCTAGGTCACTCAGTAGCCACCTACGAACAGTCAACAGAAATGCAGAAATATAACTGTAATCAGTCATCCTCAGATAGGACGGACAACCAATCAATACATGCCTGGAGCGCACTCTCGGGGTAGTGATACAGGCTGATACCATAAGGCCATTTAACAGATTCTTAGATAGGCACATGGATGTAAAGAAAATGGAGGGTTAGTCAGGAAGAAAGGTTAGATTGCTCGCGGAGCAGATTTAACATCGTGGGCCAAGAAGTCTGTACTGTGCTGTACCATTATATGTTCTATGCTCTAAACCAAATATTGTTGAAAAGTATGCATTACCATGTGAACTGTATAATCATTAAAAATTATTGAAAAGGTGTGGCTATGCTTCTATTCTCTGATCTCAGTTCAGATCTTAAATCCGTTAGCCAGTGATGAAGTTTCTGGGTTGGAAACATTGACTGTTCATTTCCCTCCATACAGGCTGCCTGACCTACTGAGTTCCTCCAGCATTGTGTGTGTGTGTGTGTGTGTGTGTGTGTGTGTGTGTGTGTGTGCGTCTCCAGATTTCCAGCTTCTGCAATATCTCTTGTGTCTCTAACTTGGGGATGCTGAATCGAAGGGAAAAGCATTGATCAAAAACTTGAAACATGCATGGTAGTGCCTATAACTTTTCTACATTATAGAGTACCTGTAGTCAAACATTGGACTTTCAAGTTGACCTAAAGTAGTCATAGTCATAGTCATAGTCATATTTTATTGATCCTGGGGGGAAATTGGTTTTCGTTACAGTTGCTCCATAAATAATAACTAGTAATAGAACCATAAATAGTTAAATAGTAATATGTAAATTATGCCAGTAAATTATGAAATAAGTCCAGGACCAGCCTATTGGCTCAGGGTGTCTGACCCTCCAAGGGAGGAGTTGTAAAGTTTGATGGCCACAGGCAGGAATGACTTCCTATGACGCTCTGTGTTGCATCTCGGTGGAATGAGTCTCTGGCTGAATGTACTCCCGTGCCCACCCAGTACATTAGGGTGAAGTGATCTTTGTACTTTGGAACCAAATGAGAAATGCTATCAGTAGGCAATCATACAAATGAGCATGGAATGAGAAGGGAATGGCTGATTCTTAAAGATAAACTTGTGGAAAACAAAATCATTATCCTTTTTGTCTACATTACTATAATTAGGAATGGGAAGCAACTTATATTTTATTACCTAACATCTATGTTTTGTGGAATGTAGTTTAAAAATCTATTGGAAAGAAATGAAAGAAAAGTATTTTTTGGCAAATGCCTGACTCAGGGAACAACCTTATTTTTATGGCATGGTGTAGAATATAGAGATCATTATGTAGAAGAAATAAACAGATTGCTAAATTATCCAAACAGAACAAGCTTTTCACACTGACAGGTTTTTTGTTTACTTTTTGGAGTGTGATGGGTGTGAAAAGCTGCCTTATATCCAGAACCCTTTAATCTCCCTAACTTCTTTAGTTGGATAAGGGTCCAGATTGTTGTTATTGTTTTGTTTTAGTTTTCCTTACACTTGCCTTTGTGTTGGTATTATATTTACTAACCACAAAGTTCTAAACTCAAACTAAGAATCTAAGCCCTATCGGATATAAATAGCCATGACTACTCTTAATGAAGAGAGATTATATTGTAACTACCCAATCTTCAAAGACTAGTTCACTTCCCTGTTTATTCTCCATGTCGAGTTTTGCTGCCAATACCCACTATTTGAGTGCTGGGTCCTCTCTTCCTACCAAGGAGAAGACACTTCCAGCTAACCAAGAAGTTTAAGCGCAGTTCACTTATTTTCAGTGACACAAGTTTAAATTCAAACAACAGTCTTAAAACACATTTAAAATGCACAGAGGATTTCTATCTTATAAAACATTTCCAAATCATAAACCATTTTTAAAACACGAAGGATTTCTAAAACTCAGGTACAATTCTTATAAACTCAAACTTTCTAAACTTTCTTATTGCACATTTTGAACATTGGGAATGCCAGGCAGGATAATGAAGTGCTCCTCTTGCAGGATGTGGGAAGGCAAGGAGACCTCCAATATCCCTGATGACTACATCTGCAAGAAGTATTTGCAGCTGCAGCTTCTGTGTCAGGAGTTAGAGCTGAAACTGAACGAACTCCGGATCATTCAAGAGACTGAGGGATTGATAAACAGGACGTAAGAGAGGTAGTTACATTCAAGATGCAGGACACAAGTATCTGGGTGACCGCCAGGAGGAGGGAGGAGGAAAGAGGATAGACAGTCACTACAGGTACAGTTCTGCTCACCGAATTATAGGAAAGATGTCAATAAAATTGAGAGAGTACAGAGGAGATTTATAAAATGTTGTCTGGCTTTTATCTCCCAAGTTACAGAGAAAGGTTGAACATGTTAGGTCTTTATTCTTTGGAGCGTAGAAGGTTGAGGAGGGACTTGATAGAGGTATTTAAGATTATGAGGGGGATAGATATAGCTGACGTGGATAGGCTTTTTCCATTGAGAGTGGGGGGATTCAAACAAGAGGACATGAGTTGAGAGTTAAAGGGCAATAGTTTAGGGGTAACATGAGGGGGAACTTCCTTACTCAGAGAGTGGTAGCTGTGTGGAGCGAGCTCCAGCAGAAGTGATAGAGGCAGGTTCGATGTTGTCGTTTGAAGTTAAATTGGATAGATATATGGACAGGAAAGGAATGGAGGGTTATGGGCTGAGTGCAGCTGGTGGGACTAGGTGAGAGTAAGAGTTCGGCACAGACTAGAAGGGCCGAGATGGCCTGTTTCCATGTGGTAATTGTTATATAGTTATATGGTTATATGGTTACAGGGTACCTCTATGGCTGTTCCCCTCAACAACAGGAATACCACTTGGGATACTGTTGGGGAGGGTGATCTCGCAGAGGAACGCCACTGCTGTCACGTCTCTGACACTGAGTCTGGCTCTGTGGGGAAGTGGGGAGTAAGGTGAGCTGTAGTGATCAGGGATTCATTGGTTAGAGGTACAGGAAGGAGATTCTGTGGATGAGAGTGAGATTCCCAGATGGTATGTTACTCCCAGGTGCTAGAGTCAGGGACGTCTCAGATCAAGTTTACAGCATTACTATGTGGGAGCGTAAGCAGCCAGATGACATGGGTAGGAGGAGTGACGAGCTCCTGCAAAGTGAGTTCAGGGAATTAAGTGCAAACCTCAAGGGCAGGACATCCAGGATTGTGGTCTCAGGACCACTACTCATGGTGCGTGTTAGCGAGGCTAGAAATAGAAATATCCCACAATTTAACATGTGGCTAAGGAGATGGTGCAAGAGGGGGGCTTCTGATTTTTGGATCATTGGGCTCTCTTCCAGGGAAGGTGGGACCTGTACAGAAGGCAAAAGGCACCGAAGCATTCGGGCTCTCACAACCAGACTATGTAATAGTTTCTTCCCCCGAGCCATCAGACTCCTCAATACCCAAAGCCTGGACTGACACCAAGCTACTGTCCTCTACTGTGCCTATTGTCTTGTTTATTGTAATGCCTGCACTGTTTTGTGCACTTTATGCAATCCTGGATAGGTCTGTAGTCTAGTGTAGTTTTTGTGTTGTTTTACATAGTTCAGTGTAGTTTTTGTATTGTTTCATGTAGCATCATGGTCCTGAAAAACATTGTCTAGTTTTTACTGTGTACTGTACCAGCAGTTATGGTTGAAATGACAATAAAAAGTGACGACCTGACTTGAGAAGGAACAATTTGTACCTGAACTAGGAAAGACCAATTTTGATGGTATCAGAAAGGATCTGGCAAATGTGGATTCGGGCAGGTTGTTTTCTGCCAAAGGTGTACTGGGTAAGTGGGAGGTCTTCAAAAGTGAAATTTTGAGAGTACAGAGTTTGGATGTTGCTGTCGGAATAAAAGGCAAAGATAACAGGTTTAGGGAGCCTTGGTTTTCTAGAGATACAGAGGCCCTGGTTAAAAAAATGAAGAAGGGACATAGCAGGTGTAGGCAGGCAGGAACAAATGAAGTATTTGAGGAGTATAAAAATGCAAGAGAAGAAATAAATCAGGAGGGCTAAAAGAAGGCATAAGGTTGCTGTAGCAGATAAGGTGAAGGAGAATCCTAAGAGCTTCTGTAGATATATTAAGAACAAAAGGATAACAAGGCACAAAATTGGTTCCGTGGAAGATCAGAGTGGTAATCTATGTGTGCAGCTGTAAGTGATGGGGAGATCTTAAATGCTTTTTTTTTGCATCAGGATTTACTGGGGAGATGGACATGGAGTCTATAGAAGTGAGACAAAGCAGTAGCAAAGTCATGGACCCAATACAGATTACAGAGGAGGAGGTGCTTTCTGTCTTGAGGCAAATTAGACCATAAGACCATAAGATATAGGAGCAGAATTAGGCCAATTGGCCCATCGAGTCTGCTCCACCATTTCATCATGGCTATTCTAATTTTCCTCTCAGCCCCAATTTCTTGCCTTCTCCCCATGTCCCTTCATGTTCTGACCAATCAAGAATCTATCAACCTCTGCCTTAAGTATACATAATGACTTGGCATCCCCAATTGCCTGTGGCAATGAATAAGGGTGGATAAATTCCCAGGGCCTGACAAGGTGTTTTCTCAGACCCTGTGGGAGGCTAGTGAAGAAATTTCAGGGACATTAGCAGAGATAGTTAAAACATCCTTAGCCACAGGTGAGATGGCAAAGGATTGGAGGATAGCTAATGTTTTTCCATTGTCGAAGAAATGCTCTCAGAGTAAGCCGGGAGATTTCAGGCCAGTACCCTGACATCATAGTGGCAAAATTATTGGAAGATATTTTAAGGGACCGGATATGTAAGTATTTAGATAGACAACAACTGATTAAGGATAGTCAACATGGCTTTGTGTGTGGTAGGTTGTGTCTAAGCAATCTCTTGGAGCTTTCGAGGAAGTTACCAGGAAAGCTGATGAAGGCACTTCAGTGGGTATCGTACACATAGACTTCAGCAAGGCCTTTGACAAGGTCCCACATGGGAGGTTGATCAAGAAGGTTCAATCACTTAGCATTCAAGATGAGGTCATAAATTAGATTCAACATTAGTTTAATGGGAAAAGCCAGAGAGTGGTAGTAGATGGTTGCTTCTTTGACTGGAGGCCTGTGACTTGGACACAGGGATTAGTACTGGGCTTGTTGTTGTTTGTCATCTATATTAATGATTTGGATGATAATATGGTAAATTAGATCAGCAAATTTGTGGATGGCACAAAGATTGGGTGTGTGGTGGACATTGAAGAAGACTATCATGGCTTGCAGGAGGAACTGGACTAGCTGGAAATATGGACTGAAAAATGGCAGATGTCCCCAGGTGGCGGTTTGCGGAATGCTCTGCAGATATTTTACTTTGCAAGTTTTCCATAAAGTTTCACAACCATTGGTTTCAGACCAAGATATTATGGCAAAATTTGGATATAGCAAAAGTGTTTTTTTGCCTTTGTTATATTTTTGAGCTCTGTTTGGCAGATTTTCTTAAGCCTTGAAGTAAATTTTGTAAGAAGTTTTCCCTTTATTGCACTATGATCTATTTTCTTTGCTTGTTGATATCCCAGATAATTATACGTTTCATATTCATCCATCAGTTGTATTGTATCCTGCTGCTTTGCTTTATATTCTACTAGCTCTATTGCACCATTCATGTTTAATGTTCTGTACTTACCTAGTCCAAAGTTCACGTTAATATATCTTTAGAAAATAGTTTACTGTGTTGAATTAATTGCTTTAGATTTACTGATGTAGGAGCGTATAATTTAAAATCATCCATGTATAGAAGGTGAGTCAATGTATAATTTGCTTGGTTGACTGATTTGATATCCTATTTTTGTCCGATTCAGTAAATTCAGAGTGGATTTAAAGCTAGGCAACACCATAGAGGCTTAGAGAGTCACCCTGGAAATTAAGTCAGTTTATTTTGATAATAGTAGTTTTTCTCTTTTGGTTGTTAATAGAAAGGGTGATTATTGTATGTCAATGCTTCATATTATTATAATTATTATTACTAATTGTTTTTCAAGCATTGCAAAAGAACTCAAAAGATTTAATGAATTACTTTAAAATATTACATTAAGGAAATCCAGCAACTGCAGTTCTGTACACTAGTATTTATTTCATTGCACAAATATACAAGGAGAAAATTACATTTGAATGGTGTCTTTCCAATCCGTGGGCATCTTAACAATTTACCACCAATAATGTACTTCTGAAATGTAATCACTATCGCAAAATGAAGAGTTAAAACAGTTATGTATGCATAATAAGATCCCAATAGAAAGATGTTAAATGATCTTTCTGGTGACATTAGCTGAGGTGTGAATAGAGGCCAGAAACTGAGAAGTTTCCTTTGCTCTCCAGGTGCCATGAATCTTTTCTATCAACCAGTAGTGAGATGGAGTCTGGGTTTGAAGACCTTTCCAAAAGCGTTTGCCTCCACCAGTGCAGACTCCTTCACCTGATTAGATGCTCAAATGTCTGCGGCAGGTTTTACACCCATTACCTTCCGACGATGATAAAAGTGTGCTTCTACTGAGCTAAGACTAAAGTTGATAGGTCACTGCCAGAGCTTTGATTTTACTCTATATATGCAACTGTATACGAATGTGTCACAAATGACGGCAGATATAGGAATCTGGAACAACACATAAACAGCCTTGGAGGAACTCAAAGGGTCAGGTAGTACACATGGAGGGTATTGGATCAGATGAAGGGTTAGTCCAGATGAAAAGTTTCGACCTGAAACACTGACTGTCCACTTCCCTTCATAGACTCTGCCCGACCCATTAATTTCCACCAGTATTCTTTGTATATTAATACGGTGGTGCGAGTAAGTTTGTGAACCCTATAGAATTTTCTCTATTTCTGCATAAATATGACCTAAAAGGTGATCAGATCATCAGGTAGGTCCTAAAACTAGATAAAGAGAACTCAATTAAATAAATAACATAAAATCATTATACTTATTTATTTATTGAGAAAATGATCCAATATTACGTGCATTTGTTGGAAAAATTATGTAAACCTCTGGGATATTACCTTCTACAAAAGCTTGTTGGAGCCAGGTGTTCCAATCAATGAGATGAGATTGGAGGTGTGGGTTGTAGTGGTGCCCTGCCCTTTAAAAACACACACACAAAGTCAGGCTACTGACAGAGCCTGCTCTTCTCAAGAAAGATCTGTTTATGTGCACTAGGCCTTGATCAAAATGACTTTCAGAAGACCTTAGCAGTAGAATTGTAGAGATGCATGAAGCTAGAAAAGGCTACAAAAGCATTTCTAAAGACCTAAGTGGTCATCAGTCAACAGTAGGAGAAATTGTCAACAAATGGAGGAAACTCGGTACTATTGCTACTCTCCCTAGGAGTGGGCATCTTGCAAAAATCACACCAAGAGCACAACATGCAATGCTGAAGAAGGTGAAAAAGAACCCAAGGGTAACAGCAAAAGACCTGCAGAACTCTCTAGAACTTGCTAAGGTCTTTGTTCATGTGTCCACTATAAGAAAAGCACTGAATAAAAACGGTATTCATGGAAGGACACCATGGAGGAAACCACTGCTCTCCAAAACAAAACATTGCTGCACCTCCCAAGTTTGCAAAATACCACCTGGATGTTCTACAATGCTTCTGGGACAATGTTCTGTGGACTGATGAGACAAATGTTGAACTTTTTGCCAGAAATGCACTTTGCTATGTTTGGGGGGTTGGGGGAGGGGGGGGAACAGCACTGCACACCAATGCCAAAACCTCATCCCAACTATGAGGCATTGTGGAAGCAGTATCATGGTTTGGGGCTGCTTTGCTGCCTCGGGGCCTGGACAGCTGCAATCGTTCAGGGAACAACGAATTCAAAATTGTGTTAAGACATTTTACAGGAGAATGTCAGGGTAGCAGTCCATCACCTGAAGTATAATAGAAGTTGGATAACGCAACAAGACAATGATTCAAAAGATGACAGTAAATCAACAACAGAATGGTTTGAAAAGAAGAAAATTTGTGTTTTGGGATGGCCAAGTCAAATGCTAACCTTAATCCTGTAGAACTGTTGTGGAAGGACCTGAAGCAAGCAGTTCATGCAAGGAAGCCCACCAAAACATCCCAGAGTTGAAGCAGCTTTGTAAAGAGGAATGCCCTAAAATTCCTCCAAGCCGATGTGCAGGACTGATCAACAGTTACCAGAAATATTTGATTGAAATTATTGCTATACAAGGGGGTCACACCAGTTCCTGAAAGCAAAGGTTAACATACTTTCCACAACAAATGCATGTAATATTGGTTAATTTTCTTCAATAAATAAATGAACATGTATATTTTTGTGTTATTTATATATTAGGGTTCTCTTTATCTAGTTTTAGGACTTACGTGAAGATCTGATCACATTATAGGTCATATTAATGCAGAAACAAAGAAAATTCTACAGGGTTCACACATTTTCTAGCACCACTGTACCAATGTGCATAAAACACAATATATCCCTTCTATGGCTGCATGGGTTGTTATGCATGGCAGAAATTGCCAAAATGAGGTAGACTTTTATTTCACTTGGATTCTGAAGCCATATTATTGAACACAAATAAACAAAATCTCCAACTACAATTGTTGTACAGAATTATAAAGGTAGGCATTGATATATTTAAGAGGCAAAGCTAACTGTCGATATAAAGGTAAAAAAATTATTGAAAATGTTTTTATTTTTTAAAGCAACAAACACCTGCTGCTTTGCTACTTATGTTCTTCACTCCAGTGTATCACTGCAACATTTCTTCTACATGAAATATGCAAACTATCTACGCAGATGCATAGCCTAGATTTTTGGTCAGCTTTCTCTATGTTTGATTCAGTTATGATTTATTTTATTTTCTCATTTTGAAGTTTGATTAGCAGTATGTAATTTTAAAGATTTTGAAAATTCTACTTTGATACAAATTCCTTATACTGAATTCTACTATGTAAACAATTGAACATAATTTTGTGAAGAATATACCTCCAACAGAATCATAAAAATAGCATTTAAAATTGCAATAACAGTTAATATGATATATAAAAAACTTTATTAGGCATTTTTGCAGACCATGTTTTCAGTCTTAAAATTTGTGGCCTGGAAATTGGACTATTACTTTACACATTTATATGAATTCTCCACGGAAAAAATATTTCAGTTGATTAAACATGACCAATTTTTTTTGTAGAAAACTACATCCAAATTAAAGAAAGGGTTTTAAAACCTTGCCGTTACACTTCCAAACAGAACAAGTCACCTACAGCCCAAACTGAGGTAAAGATAACATTCCTGGTTTGAGACTTTTAACTGAGCTAAATAATAAATAATTTAAAATGGCACTTAAGGAATATTATACAAAATCGATGTGAAATCAGATATTTTGCACAATGGTGCTTTTACTCATTTCAAAGGCAGCAAGTCACATAACTTAGATCCAGTTATTACTTTGGTCTTCTTATTCAGAAAAAGAGTCTGAAAAAATTAGTTGTTCTAAAATAATTCAACAAATATTTAAGTTCTTTCTTCTCACTCTTTAAGCTACAATTTTAAGTACAGTAAAAGGCCGGTAATCTACCTTCCTATTATTCAGCACAAGGCTCACCTGCTTCTATTTCTCAAGTTCCTTTTAAACTTGTCAGCACGCTGTTGCCTGCATTCTTTTTAAGCTCACTGTGCCTCTGTTCCTACATTTCCATTAGCTTACCACATTTTGTTTCCTGTAAAACCAATTGGCTCATGGGAAAAATTTAACATAAAAAAAGAGTATTTAAAATGTAATCGTGTATTAAAAAGACTAGTATTTAATAGTGTGACAAACCTGCCAGTTGAGACCACCGAAGTCCAGATGTTGCAGGACTGTCATATTTTCACTATTCATTTATTTAGCAATAGACCGCAGAGAAGGCCCTTCCAGCACTTCGAGCTGCACTGCCTACATAACCCCTAACAAACCCAATTAACCTAATCACAGAACAATTTACATTGACCAATTAACCTACTCAGTACGCCTTTGGACTGTGGGAAGAAACTGGAGCACTTGGGGAGTACCCAGTCATTCAATGGGGATGTGCAGACTCCTTGCAGATGGTGTCGGAACTGAACTTTGAACTTCGGAATGCCCTGACCTGCAACAGCATAGTGCTAACTGTTATGCTACCATGGCACCCTAATATATGACAATTTTGAGCTATAATAAATTGTGATGTGATATGTTAGATTTATTATTTTAGTAGACTAAAGCAATTCAAGATATCACTTTTATAATATAAAATGTAAATAAATTACTTCGTTGGACCATTTAAGCTAATAAAACATGCCAGTTTAATTTTCAGCAAATTTTCAGTTAATACCTTGTGCGTTTACATACTGTTTTCAAACTAGGAAGCCTAAATGTTGGTCCTGTATATTTATTTTGTTCATCATTACCTTTATTTATCCCTACTACTCTGTACAAACAACATTACAAAAGTTAAAATGTGATACAATCAGTGAAGTAGAAACTGCAGAAGATGTCCTTTCATTGATAATCATGGGGAAATTCATTACCGTTATAGAAAGGCAATGCCAAATAAACTATTTCCAAAGCACTTTTATACAGAACAAGTAATTTTCAAATTGTTGAGTTGAAAGTAAAATTTTGTGTGCCACCTTTCACTGAACCTAGTCCAGGCCTAATTTTCACTCTCTCAACACTTGAACCATTCTCTTTTGCAGCTGCACAACTCGTAATATCACCTTGGCACTGCTGCCACAGCTGCTCCATAAAGTTGAGTAGCCTTTGAGGTCTAAACCAAAGGAGAGGGAAGGCAAGGCCTTGTTGCTTGAATGTCCTTTTGGCCTCCTGACTGCTCAAATTGCCAGGTATTTAAATATTTCCACAATCAGAAGCATTTATAAACAAGTGAAAGACATTTAAATAATTATTAAAAGTGGTACATTCACTTAAAACTGCACTAATGTAAATTAAAAACTAACACTATTTAAAATAAAAGAAACCGTGATGAAGGTTGGAGACCCCAGTCAAATGAATGGAGCTGTGCTGGATGTGCCATCTACAGCTGATGTAAAGTGCATTGGGGTCCTCAGCTCAGCATTTTGGGGAATACCCTGGAGTGGGCAATGAGACCACTGATGCATTGAGAGGTCAAATTTCCAATGCATTATGTAAAACTGCATTGCAATGTGCAGATAAAGAAGTCTAGAAATTGCTCACACGTTCACTCACACAGATGCACACACTATCTCTACAGAACCACTAGTTAATGAATATTTAAAGAGAATCATCCATTTGCCTTTGCACTGTACTACAAAGCAACTAATTTCACTTCATCTAAATCAGTGATAATTCTGAATAACACTCTCCTAATGGTCCTGATTAAACCGATGCAAACTGCCACACTAGAGTATTTACTTAAATGCAATGTACAATAACTAATACAAAATGTTGTCACCCTACCTTTGAACACACAACCTGTGTGCATGCCTTCTCACTGGGAGCACAATATGGAGAAACATCTATAAACAATCTACCAGACTCAATATTTTTACATTGTTTTCAAATGAAGTTTAAATTATTTTCAGAGAGAAAAAAACTTATATTAATTAACCACTAAAACTGTCCTGGTGTAGAAAAATGGTATTGACCAACCAGTAATTACATGAAATGCTTCACCTTAAATAACATACCAATGTATTTTAATTCTTGAGAAAATCCTGTAATAAATTTCCATATGATTTTTGCTTAAAAGATGTTATAACTTTTCTTGATACTTTACGATTTCCAAGAAGTGTCCACCAGATACTAAGACCTTCTCCTGCTGTATCTTGGATCAAATGTGTGGCATAAACTCATGTTGAAACATTTATGTGTAGCCACAGTGTCTTAAGTTTAATTAAAATGTTGGACTTCATGAGTGCTTTCCTATCTGATTTGAATAAAAGCTCAGGGAGACAAACACCATGCTAAAACTAAAATTCTATGGGAGGAGGTACTTAATCTGCTAAAGATGATGTTGCACCTGTGGTCATTTTATGGTGGTTTTCATGTTCTGGTGTAGGTATTTGAATTCAACAGGAAATTTTGCCACAAGTTTCTGTTGGCAAGATGGACACAAAAACTAGCATAACTTTCAGCAAAATTTCAATGTAGAAACAATTCAGAAATTGAATCAACAAGTCGATGACTAAATTACTGACCATGACTAGTTTATAATGAAGATGAATTACACCTTTGAAGGCTATTAACAATAAAGATGCTGGTCCAGAAATGATAACTGCTGATACTTGCAGGGAATGCTTAATAAACATCCTGTTTTTAGCTCTTACCATGACGTCAAAGTAGGCTTAAGTTTTATTTGACATTACCCTGTTTATTCCTTTAAGTGCTCAAGTATGACAGCAGTAATCTCAAAGTCCATTGTATATCCCAGCAACTGAATTTAAAAATTAAAGGATATCTCATAAGGTGAAAGTCTCAACATATCTAAAATGATCAAATTATGTTGTACTATTTTATGCGACTTCTTTTGAAAAAGATCTTAATTTGTCAATAAAGTATTATTTGGTTCAGATATAACAACTGCACTATCCTCACAAAAACCCTAGAATCCTGTTATAAAGACGTCTTTGCCATCATCAGATGTCATACCGTGTGTTGAAGTACGACTCTGTTGTAGTTCATTGATACTCTCATAATAATTTTCTGTTTGCCTCTCATGAGCTACGTTTAGTGCTTTATTTCTCTTCCATTTTATATTGATTGCTTCGTAACCTGGCTCTGCTTCTTCTTCATTTTCATCTTCATGCTGGAACTTTATTTGCCAGGTCCTTTCATTAACTGGAACATAAGCAGGTTTCTCTCCCAGGAGTTGACTGCCTGTGTGCCAGCGTGGACTCTTGATTGATTCATAATCAGATTCTTCTTCATTTATATTCCCTGTCGACCAGGAGTAGAATTTTGCATTGTCTTCTCTTTGAAGTCCCATATTTACTGGTAAAGGCATTTTCTTTCTGAAACCTTTTTTTGCCACCTTAGAGTACATTCCAGCAATCTGTAAGAGAACATGTATATTTATCAGATTTTGTGCAAAGTGATCAAGAACTTATAACTGGTGAAATATGAAGTTCATATTACCGGATATCTGATACCAGAAGTGTTGGCTGATGTCCTTTTCTGATATTTGCATTGATATAAAGTTCATTGTAGGTATAAATTCTTTAAAGTTCCTTAATCCATAATTAATTAAAACATTGATATCAAGTTCCATTGCCACTAATTTTCATGTAGGCAATAAACAATGCTAAATGAACGCAGATTACAATAGCAGAAAAAAAACAATTCCTGATCCGTTATGTTTAAATACCTCAATTTCAGAGCACTTATTCTTCCTTCTATCAAACACAAACAATGACTACCTGGAGTTGTGGCATCATTCTAAATGTAGATATTTAGAAATACAGCATAAACTGAATTGATGTCATACCTAAAAAAATAATGCCTGGAATAATGACTGTATTTTATATAGGATTCCCAAAATGTTAGGAAGTGTTTTCATTCCAATATTTATACAGTTCCCTTGTGTGAAGGATGATTGATTAGGCAATAGCCTTTTGGTAGATTCGGCTCACGGCTGTGTGAACTGACAGATAGTTAAAAACAATGGGAAGTCTCTGGTGAACTTACTGTACTGAGTCTATAATTGTTAAATCATTTGGGATTCGTGGATTGTCAATGATGTATAAATTCATTATATTTTTTAAATCCAATGGCCTCATTCATTAGAAAGCAGATCATTGATATCATTTATCATCATAAATCTTAGATATTTCATATGCTATATCTCTAATGTGCTCATGCAACTGACTGCTTGTTCTAGTTCACTTGGAAATTACCTGAGAAATGAGGCAAAAATACAAAAGATCCCTGATCACTGGCCAACCATAGCAGAGGATTGAGGACACATCTCCCCAATATTACACAGGGAAATTCCATTAATATTTGGCTTTATTGTTGGAACCTATGACTCTAAGACTCACATAACAGAAACCACCAATTCTAGCCTATAAGATTTGACTCAACAATTGTTAATGACATACACTTTCTGAAAAGTTGTTTTCTAAAGTGGAAAATGATATATTATTCTCTCTTGCTATTCTGCCTTCAATTATAGTACATAATTGGACTGTCCACCTGCCTTTGTCTTTACGTACAGTGTTGCAGAGGTATCAGTTACCTATGAAAAACAGCCTTGTTTACACAATTTCACCCCTGATCTCACAACACTAAAATAAAATCACATGTAATCTGCCCTTTTATGAATTAAATGGTGGCTATTGAGATTCCTTGGTGTACCAAACTGGAACAATATCAGAGTATGTGTTAATACACAGTATTTTATTTCCCCAGTAGAACACTGCTAGTAAACCATCTTTAGTGTTCCTGTGGGAAAGTGATTTTGGCTCCAGTTTTTTAAAACATATATTTTATAACAAAGATAAGCTTCCAAAAGAAAATCGAGTAATTTCCATGTTAAGAGTTTATTTGTTTAATTTCTGTCATTAGAGCATGTCCAAATGACTTAAAACTTAACTTGTTATGCATGAACTAGTTGAATTTAAAAATATTTATTGCTATAAATACAAAATACTGATAAGATTCAAATCAAATAATTGGATCAATAACTGATTACTTGAATCAATTATTTTGCTGCATTAAAAAAAAGCAATCCTACAAAATGCAGGAAATACACAACAAACTAATCAACATATGTCAAGAAAAAGTGCCAAACCAACAAATTAGGTTTGCAAAGGAACCACATTTTTTCTAAATTAACTCCATATTTTTCTATTGGCTCAGAAAAGAGTAGTAAAAACTATGCTTCCCCTTTCACTTTTTAACCTATTGTTCCCTCACTATTCCAGGTTCCAGGCTAATTTGGAAGTTCACATTGACCTGATCTATCTAGATAAGAGGCCCAAAACTGCTCACAGTACTTCAAATGTGCTTTGACCAATACCTTAAAGAGCCTCATCATTATATCTTTACTTTCGTATCCTAGTCCTCTCGAAATGAATGCTAATGTTGCACTTGCTTTCCTTACCACCGACTCAACCCCTGCCAGTTAACCTTTGTGGAATGTTACACGAGGACTCCCAAATTCCTTTCTACATCTGTTTTCTGAATTTGATCTCCGCTTAGAAAATAGTCTTCATTGAAATTATTTCAGAATTTAATTGAGGACTCTAGGCTATAGGCACAAGATATAGGTGAGATCTGTATTACTAATTAGCATTATTTATATATGTAGCCAGCTAGCTAGTCATTAACAATGTAACAAGTGAAGTTTTAGTTCTTTCCGAGACGCTTCAATGAGACTATCAATGCAAATGCCTACAAAGAGAGTAAATTACTTTGCCCTGAAGGTACAACGGAAAGTAAAGCAGTGGAAGGCCATTCTGCCCATCAAGCACTCTACTATTCCATCAGATCATTAGAGAACATCTCAATTAATTTTATTGTCCAGCCCAGTCATCAAATAGCTTGGTTCCTTTTGCGTACAAAACTTTAATTGACAATGATTAATACATTCAACGGTTGAGCATCCAGAGATACTTGGGACAGAGAATTCCAAAGGTTCATAGAATGAAAACAATTTTAGATCCTCATTCAGGGAAAGAAACCTGTCAGCATCTCTAATGGGTCATACACTGTCATTCAAAGCTAACATACTATTTATGTGACAAACAAGAGAAAGCCTGCAGATGCTGGAATTCAAAGTAATACACACAAAACGCTGGAGGAACTCAGTAGGCCATTCAGCATCTATATAAACGAGTAAACAGTTGGCGTTTCAGGCTGAGACCCATCATGAGGATTGGATAAAAAGAGATTAGAAGTTGAAGAAAGAAGGTGGGTGGAGGAGAGGAAGAAGGTCAAGGTAGTAGTTGATAGGTGAAACCGGGAGAAGGGGAGCAGGAAGGGTAAAGTAAAGAGCTGGGAAGTTGATTGGTGAAAAAGAAAAAGGGCTGGGAAAGGGGGATATCTAAGAGAACAGAAGGCCATGGAAGAAAGGAAAGGAGGAGGAGCACCAGAGGGAGATGATGGGCTGGTACGGAGAAAAGCTGAGGAGGGAAGTGGGAATGGGGAATGGAGAAGGAGAAGTGGGGAGGCAATATCAGAAGTTCGAGAAATCGATGTTCATGCCATGAGGTTGGACGCTACCCAGGCGGAATATAAGGTGTTGCTTCTCCAACCTGAGGGTAGCCTCTTCGCGGCAGTAGAGGAGGCCATGGACTGACATGTCAGAATGGGAACGGGAAGTAGAATTGAAATGGGCGGCCACCAGGAGATCCCGCTTTTTCTGGCAGATGGAGCATAGGTGGTCGGCAAAGCGGTCTCCCAATCTACGTTGGGTTTCACTGATGTTCCTGTATATATAATCTATAGCTTTCCCAGTTCCACCTATCACCTACTACCTTGTACTTCTTCCTCTCCTCCCCCACCTTCTTACTATGACTACTAATCTCTTCTCCCAGTTCTGAAGAAGGTTCTTGGCCCAAAAAGTTGACTGTTTACTCTTCTGCATAGATGCTGCCTGGACTGATGATTTCTTCCAGCATTTTGTGTGTATACCGTTTCTGTGCTGTCCTAATTGCTCGTTGTGATTCATGTGTTGCTATGCACAAAAACATCTTCAAAGGACTTGGGTGTCCTCGTTTAAATTATTCAAAACACAGGTTTGGAATGTTGGCTTCTCGAGAGTTTTAATTTAACATCTCAGAAGTAATGAATTAACATACGTTAGATATAGTATGGATGACTTCATTAATGATATAATTCTTGTCATCAATATCAGTGATTTACACGTTTATTAAAACTTAACTGTTGGAGGAGTATTGTTGTTATTCTGTGTTTGTTAGTCTACGATTTCCTACTGTTAGGCCATGTAAAGGCATGGATTTAAGACTACACACAAGTAATCAACTAGGCGGTTCAAAAAATTCTGAATACAGATGGCTGTTATAATGTAGAATTCTCTACCATTCGCTGTTGGTTTATAGTCTCTATAAGGAAGTTATTTGGAAAAAAAAGAATACCAATGATGGCATGCTGTTCCTTTTTATATCTTGTGGTGCATTGGGGGACATTTTTTGCTGTTTCTATAACATGTGTCTGCTTTTTACAAAGCTGATTTGTTAGCTCGATGCTCAACCCAGCACAGATGGAACTCGTGTAAGCAGCTGGCCAGATTTGAACTTGGGACCATTTGCCTCGAAGTCAACTGCTAATGCCACTACACCACCAGTTGGCTTAGAGATAGTATAGGGGCTTAGAAAAAGATGCAGACCGATTAAGGCACTTTTGTACTACAGCATTCTACAATATTTAGATAATTATATCACTGTTAAGTCTTTGTTTGCCTTTCTAATAATTGGGTACTTGGTTGTGTTAAACTAATCTTATCATAATTTACGAAGAGAAAATTGTAGTTGGAGGCAATGATTTTTGAAGTTTTTTTACAAGACCATAAGATATAGGAGCAGAATTAGGCCATTTGGCTCCTCAAGTCTGCTCCACCATTTCATCATGGCTGATCCTCTCAGCCCCAATCTCCTACCTCCTCCCAGTATCCTTTCAAGCCCTACTAATCAAGAATATATCAACCTCTGCCATAAATATACCTAAAGACTTGTTTCCACAGCTGCACGTGGCAATGAATTCCACAGATTCACCACTCTCTGGCTAAAGAATTTCCTCCTCATCTCTGTTCTAAATGGTTATATCTGTATACTGAGGCTGTGTCCTCTGGTCTTACACCCCCCCCCCATAAGAAACACCTTCTCCATATCCACTATATCGAGGCCTTTCAACTTTTGATGGGTTTCAATGATATCCCCCTTCATTCTTCTGAATTCCAGTGAGTACAGGCCCAGAACCTCATACGATAAGCCTTTCAATCCCATCCCGGAATAATTTTCTCAAACCTCCCTTGAACCCTCTCAAATGTTAACACATCCTTTCTTAGATAAAGGATTCAATACTCCAAGTGAGGACTCACCGGCATCTTAAAAAGGCAGAACATTACATCCTTGCTTTTATATTCCAGTCCTCTCTAAATGAATGCTAACATTGCTTTTGCCTTCCTCACCACTGACTTAACCAGCAAATTAACCTTTACGGAATCCTTCACAAGGACTCCCAAGTCCCTTTGCACCTCAAGGTGTTCTGAAATTTTCTCCATTTATATATGGCAGAATGTCCTGGCTCCCTCCCAGGCGAACAGTCTGCCCTTCCCTAGTGGAGCTGGAGGAGGTAGCGGAGGTACTTAATGAGTACTTTGCTTCAGTATTCACCAGTGAAAAGGAACTTGGCAATTGTGGGGATGGCTTACAGTGGACTGAAACGCTTGAGTGTACAGACATTAAGAAAGAGGTTGTGCTGGAGCTTTTGAAAGGTACTAAGTTAGATAAGTCGCTGGGACTGGATGAGATATACCCTAGACTACTGAGGGAAGTGAGGGAGGAGATTTCTGAGCCTCTGGTGATGACCTTTGCATCATCAATAGGGATGGGAGAGGTACCAGAGGATTGCAAGGTTGCAAACATTTTTGCGTTGTTCAAGAAAGGGAGTAGAGATAACCAGGAAATTATAGATTGGTGAGTTTTGCTTCAGTGGTGGGCAAGTTGTTGGAGAAGATCCTGAAAGGCAGGATTTATAAGCATTTGGAGAGACATAATCTGATTAGGGATAGTCAGTATGGCTTTTTCAAGGGTATGTCATGCCTTACAAACCTAATTGAATTCTTTGAGGATGTAACAAAACACATTGATGAAACTAGAGCAGTGGATGTAGTGTATATGGATTTCAGTAAGGCATTTGATAAGGTTCCCAATGCAAGGTTCATTCAGAAAGTAAAGAGGCATGGGATCCAAGGAAACCTTGCTTTGTGGATCCAGAATTGGCTTGCCCACAGAAGGCAAAGGGTGGTTGTAATTGGTTCATATTCTGCATGGAGGTCAGTGACCAGTGGTGTTCTGCAGGGGTCTGTTCTGGGACCCATCCTCTTTGTGATGTTTATAAATGACCTGGACGAGGAAGTAGAAGGGTGGGTTAGCAAGTTTGTTGATGACACAAAAGTTGGGGGTGTTGTGGATAGTCTGGAGAGTTGTCGGAGGTTACAGAGCAACATCGACTGGATGGAGAACTGGGCTGCGAAGTGCTAGGTGGAGTTCAACCCAAACAAGTGTGAAAAGGTTCATTTTGGTAGGTCAAATTTGAAGACAGAATATAATATTAATAGTAAGACTCTTGATAGTGTGGAGGATCAACGAGATCTTGGGGTTCGTGTCCATAGGACATTCAAAGCTGCTGTGCAGGTTGACACTGTTGTTAAGAAGGCTTACGGTGTGCTGGCCTTCATCAACTGTGGGATTGAGTAATGTTACAGCTATATAAGACCTTAGTTAGACACTACATGTAATACTGCGTTCACTTATGCTCACCTCACTACAGGAAGGATGTGGATACTATAGAAGGAGTGCAGAGGAGAGTTACAAGGATGTTGCCTGGACTGGAGAACATGTCTTGTGAGGATAGGTTGAGTGAACATGGCCTTTTTTCCTCGGAGCGACGGAGGATGAGAGGTGACCTGATAGAGGTGTATAAGATGAAGAGAGGCATTGATTGTCTGGATAGCCAGAGGCTTTTCCCCAAGACTGAAATGGCTAACACGAGGGGGCATACTTTTAAGGTGCTTGGAAGTAGGTACAAGGGGGGTGTCAGAGGTAAGTTTTTCACATAGAGAGTGGTGGGTGCGATGGTGGTGGAGGCGGATACAATAGGGTCTTTTAAGAGAATCTTAGATAGGTACATGCAGCTTAGAAAAATAGAGGGGTATGCAGTACGGAAATTATAGGCAATCTCTAGAGTAGGTTATCTGGTGGGCACAACATTGTGGGCCGAAGGGCCTGTAATGTGCTGTCAATTTCTATGTTTCTGTGTTTTCCTTACCTACCCAATGCTCTTACACAATTACTAATCATCAGACAACAGAGTCAAATACTGAAAAGGAAACATTGAATCATTACAGAAAATGCTTTTAAAAATCAGTTTATGACTTCAGTGATACTGTTAGTAAAGGAACATTTAAAACAAAAACGAACGACAAACATCTGACTAGAGAGAGCCCGAAGTATGCAAGTTTAACAAACTCAGTCCAAGTGCTTGCTTCAACCTCCTGGATACAAGGAGCTAATTTATAAAGCAGTCTTCAGAAAGAGCCTGCAAAACAGATTGAATGGTTATGTGTGTGAGAAGTCAGATAGAATATAATTTGGGAAAACACGAAGGCAGCCACTTGGGAAAGACAGAAGAAAACTCAAATTATTATTATTATTATGTTGCTGTACTTGAATGTTAATTGGGTCTTGGTATAGGGGATTCCTTGGTTATAAATGACCTGACTTACAGAAATCAGAGCTTATGCATATTAATAGTGCTCTACAGTTCTTTAGTCCACCTAGTCCATGCTGAACTGTTATCCTGCCTAGTTCCATGTGCATCTTAGCCCTCCATACCCATCCTATCCATGTACCTATCCAAATCTCTCTTTAAATGCTGTAAACAAACCCACATCCACTTCTTCCGCTGGCACATTCTTCCACACATTTCTAAAGCATTTACTAAGCTAGTCACAATAGTGTCATGTTATCTTGCCTTCATTAATGACTGACTAGAGTATATATTTCATTATAGATAGCATTAGGGTGTTTATTCAATGAAGTGAAAGAATAATAACAGATGGATGCGGGGTAATACAATATAAAAAACACACATTTCTGACTTATGGAGAACCCGGCTTACAGACCATTCTTCGGAATGGAAACTTTACATGACGTGGCCATACATCAAATACAGCTTTAGCATGCAGGTAGGGCAAATAATTTGAAAGGCCAATGGAATATTGCCCTTTATTAGAAAGGCATGGGGTAGTGAAGTTCAGATGCAACTTCACAGGGCACTGGTGAGACCATTCCTGGAGTAATGCTTATAGGTTTGGTCTCCATATTTAAGAAATAATGCATTCCCATTGGAGGCACTGCAGAAAAGGTTGACTAATTTGATTCCTGCAGTGAAGGAGTTACTGTAAGAAAGATGATGAAAAAAAATTTATAAGATTCCAAGGGGATGTTTCTCCCATGAGTGTTATCTCAAGCAAGGATGGTATATTGTTGGAATAAGAGGACCCAAGTATTAAAAAGAGATGAGGAATTTCTTCACTCTGTGTTGTGAATCTTTAGAGTTTTTCACACCAGAGAGCTGTGAAGTTGTTACTGAATGCTTGCAAGGTAAACATGGGCACATTTGAACTACAAGTGAATCAAGGAAAGAACAAGGAAGTAATGCTGAGGTCAAGACTGAACCAACTATGAATGGTGCCGCTGGCCTGACAGTCATTGGACCTACTTCTGCTTCTACTTCCAAAAATAATGCATTTTCTGAAAAGCAGATTCTAAACGGATAATTTGAATGGTGTATCTGCAGATCCAAGGTCAGAAATAACATCCTAACCCTTGAACCTTATCTGTTTTTCCCATTTATTCCACTTGATCCTAAAAAAACTATCAGTCTCAGCCTTGAATATATACTCAGTGACTGAACATTTGCCGCCCTCTGGAGATCTGTGAAACCATTTCCCCATAGAGCTGAGGGCTTCTTCATGCTTCTGCCTGCTGGAGTCTATCTTCACCAATTAGGAGCTTCAAATGACTTGAGCAAAGTGAAATAAGAATATAGAAACAAGGCAGGCAGATGAGATTTGAGATCCTGCTCACACAGAAACAGCAACAAAGAACAACATTTGATGTTTTGGGCCTTTGTTGTACTTTTTTTTCCCATAGATGCTGCCTGGCCTGCTGAGTTCCTCCAGCATTTTGTGTGCGTCGCTTGGATTTCCAGTATCTGGACGTTTTCTGTTGTTTAGGATTCAGCTTGCCATCTTTGATAAATTACATTATTATCAATAATTTCTCTCTACTTGTGTTACTTGAGTGAAAACCTATTCTGATAAAAGTACAATAATTCAAACACTTCTCAAACATCCACGTGACGATTTAGCATTCCATGTTACTTTTCGACTTTAATGATACTCTGGCTCAGTGTACAAGAGAAAAGAAACCAGGCTTCAGTCACATGACAACTATGATGAGAGCACAGATGTTTTTCCCCTAATATATTCTATTTCAAAGCTTCAAGCAATTCCTTAAAGATTGTAACATTACTCTATTACTGTTCTGGGAATTACAGCTGTATAAACACATTTTGCCATGATATTTTGTTTGGAAAAAGAGGAGACCTATAAATAATTTTGAATCAAACCCATGAATTTCACTTGAGTATTTTTTTAAACCTAGTTTACATTGAGTTTAGTTACTCATGGTGTTAAAATCAAATTCCCAGAAAAGCACTCAGATTATTTGGTGCTCACAGATCCATTCAAAATAGGTTTTGATTCCAGATTTAGCTTGTCACTTACATATCAATGTGAAATTCTGGTGTATCTACATTGTAATAATGTGAAATAAACAAGGCCCCATGGTCTTAGGACAAAAACAAACTGCAGGTTCTGTATTTCAAATAGTTTTACAGTAAAGAATTGCTTGGTGTTTTGGAAAAGGATGTATTAAAATAAGCAGTCTATACTATGATTGTCATATGGTTGATATTTCAGGTTGAGATCCTGCATCAGCTTTGAGGTGTACAAAGAAGTGAGATGGTAGCTGGTAAGCTGTGGCGGGGGGGGGGAGGGGAGAGGGGAAACACATAAGAAAAAATAAAATAGATCACACCTAGTGGGGAAGAGGAGAAGTTGATAGGTGATAGAGCCAACTAAGGGATAGTAGATGGGCAGATGGAACCAGATGGGGAAGGGGATATGAAAAATGAACCAAAGGAGAAGAAACCTAGGTAGATAGGTAATGTGGGTAGTATTCAGATAGAACCATGTAGGGAGAGTGATGAGTCTAAGTGACATTACTTGGGGCGGGGGCGATGGGGCAGATGAAAACAGTGAACAGTGGGGGAGAGAATCTCAATGGGCTGGTAGGATTGAGAAAGGAACATAGGGAGAGTGAGTTACCTGAAACTAGAAAACATAATGTTCATATCATTGGGCTGCAGGCTGCCCAAGCAGAATATGAGGTGTTGCTCTTCAGGCTTGCTTTTGGCCACTCTACGTCAGTGGAGAAGGCAGAGGACAAACAGGTCAGTGTGGGACTGGGAAGGGGAGTTGAAATGACATGCAACTGGAAGCTAAAGATGAGCAATGCAGGTAGATCCCAGGTGATCTGTAAATCAGTTAGCTGTTCTGTACTTGGTCTCATTGATGTAGAGATTAACATCGGGCACACCAAATGCAATAGACCAGGTTGGAGGAAGTGCTAATGAACCTCAGCCTCATGTCGAAGGTCCCTGGGTAGTGATGAATGACCTTGCATTTGCAGAGGTAAGTGAATGGGGATGTGGAGGTGTGGTTGAATGGAGCACACAGAGTATAGTCCCTGTGGAAAGCAGAAAGAAGAAGAGGTAATTGGTGGTGAGTGGGATCCCATAGGAGCCATTGGAAATGGCATTGGATGATATACTGGATACAGGAGACAGGAGTAAAAGGTGGAAAAATAGCGAAACTCAATCTCTGTTCTGTCTGTGGAGGGGTTGTGAGAGCAGATATCCTGAATAGGGGCTGAAGAGTGCCTTGGGTCTTGTTAGCAGGAAGGTACAGTACATATGAAATGGAACTAAAGCATTAGAACTCATGACCTACATTGACAATCAAAATTTTATGGCATCAATGTAGCCTCGCAAATTTATGAGGTTTGAGTTATTGAACTGAGTTAAGTTTTAAACTCAGTTCAATAAATCAAACTATCCGTCAACCAAAGTAGAATCATGCAAATTAAATAGGTAAATTGCTTTGTTATTGTCACATGCATGGGCATACAGTGAAAACTTTGCTCTGGATTCCAACCATATAGATCAGTTTGTCACATCAGTGCATTGAGTTAGTAGAGGCAAAACAATGATAGAATTCAGAATAAAGTGTTAAAATTCCAGAGAAAGTGCAGCACAATAAAATGTAATACGCTTATACAATAAGATTATTCTTATAGCAAATGTTATGATAAATGAAATCCCATTTTAGATTTGTGGAGTATTATTATCTAGTAAGGCATAGAAAGGGCGTGAAACAGATAAGAACTAACTAAATTGCAAACATGTAATCTTTTTGTAGTATAGTCATTTATGTAAGCAAGCAAATAATTATGAATATTGTTTATGGACTTGGTTAGGGAAACTTTGGCCCAATTAGGAAGCTGGCTGAATAGCACAAGATTGAGAGCAGGGGAATTGAATTTGGCAGAACTTAATGTGTAGTAAGTATCCTGATTTCACTGACATAATTGAAATTAAAACAGGAAATGCTGTAAACATGAAGGAAAGTCAAGCAGTATCCATGGAGACTTACTGTAGTTAATGACCTTGCATTAGTTTTGCCTAGTTCTGATACAAATTAAAAATTCAATTTCGGGCAACCAGAAAGAGACCTGACATGACATGTTTTAAAATAAGATGCCGTCTGATAAGCTTATGTTGGTTGACAGTTAAGTTTGAACCTGAAATATTAGCTCTGCTTCTTCTCTCAAAGGTAAAATTTGAACTGCTTAATATTTCCAGAATTTTCTGTTTTTAATTTTAGTTTATGTTGGGCTTTACTGGAGCAGTGTAGGAAGCAAAGGGAGGTCTATTTAGGAAAGGAATATAAAAAGAACAGGCAACTTTCAGGAGTTTCAGAGTTGTACATTTAGATAATAAATGAACCTTTGACCTTTGACTGGATTCAATGGAGGTATTCTGCAGAGAAGTCACAAATCTGCATTTGCTTTCCCCAAATGCAGAAATAAATTCTGCCTTACTAATTTCAAAGTTCAAAGAATGTTAAAAGTACATTTATTTCGAAGTATGTATGCTATATACAACCATGAGATTTGTCTCCTTACAGGCAGCCACAGAACAAAGGAACCCAATAGCAGTGTAAAACATCCAATAATTTAAAAAAAATCATGCAAACAATAAAAGTAAAGAAGTAACATTCAGAACTGAAATTCACAAAAGTGAGTTCACAGCCATGACGCCAGTCACAGCTGATCCAGGAGCTCGTTAGTTGCAGACCACAGCAATTTATATCCAAACTAGCCAGTACTGATGCAATGTCATTAACTCCACAGATACTGCTTGACTTGCTGAGTATTTAAAACATTTCCTGTTTAAATTTCAATTATAATGATGAATAGGAATGTTTTATAAGCTCAAATGCAGAATACACAATTGGGGAATAGGAAGGAATATGAGGTCTCAGATCATTCAATTATAGTGAATTGTGAAACAGGCCAAAACTGTTTGTGTCATGATAACTTGGATAATTTTTGGCAGAGGTATGGAGAGAATACCTTCACTTTTTGAAGAGTGGTGAGGGATCTTTATGTCAAGGTAGATTCTTCAATTTAGAGAGCTTCATTTAAAATAGAACACTCCTCGCGGTTTGGCAATGAATGGTCAGTCCAAAATCTTGCAACTTACAGGTAAGCACCTCCCTGTAGCTCCTATCTACCACCTCCTCATTTTCCCGTATGAGCAGAAGGCCATCAAAGTGCCGTTCCAGTTCCTTAATATGGTCTCTAAGGAACCGTAGCTCAATGTGTTTTATGCAGATGTGGTTATCACATAGACTGGAGGTCTTCCGGAGTTCACACATCTCATACAAAGAACATACCACTACCTCCAGACCTATTCTCAGTGCACTAGGTACATAGTAACAGAAAAGTACTTTCTAAGTACTAGAAATGCATTTAGAACCTCCACCTGTGCTTGCCCAGACCTCTTCTCGCCCATACCCTGTTGAGCCAAAGCTGGACCACTTTCACACTGCTCCACTCTGACAATGGCTACACTGCTTACACTTCCCTTCTTATTACTGGCCCTGCACGGATTGCAGCCTGCTGAAAAAGTGCCGAAAAGCACCCAGGTTTTTTTGAAATCTCACACTGTGTCTCCAATGAACGGCCTCTCGCGCTGATTGTAGCTTGCCAAAAATCTCTACTCATTCTCTGATGTGAAACTTGGATTTCATGAGGTAGGAACTAAGATGTTATCACTGAAATAACAATGGCACTCACAGATGGATAAAAAGTAAAGAATGAAACCACTAATTACAGTATTCAATTACATAATCAGATAATAAGTTAACAATACATTGATACATTGATAGTAGGTAGATAGAAAGGAAGTGAATGTTACTAACCTCTTCATCTGTCATTGAGTGGAGCTTTTCATGGGACTTACTGAAGTAGCGGCTTTGCCTCTGTAATAAGGACAATATTGTTACAATGATAGTAAGCTATAACATTTTGTTATATCTGTGCTTACAGACTCTATTTCTATTTTTCATTGTAATTCAGATTATTGCTTCATTTAATTTCTGATTTAATGTAGTCATGTGTTTTTGTTCCTAACATTTAACCTCTAACTTTGTAATTCTGTTGCAGTGTATTTGAAATTTATTCAATGGTTCTTTCCAATTACTTAGAATAACAGAGCTTCACAGCAAAGCATGGCTTTTGATGGTGCATGAGGAAGAACAGAAGATAAAAAGATCTTTTTGGTGCAAACATGAGGAAATCTGCAGATGCTGGAATTTCAAGCAACACACATAAAAGTTGCACTTAGGTGCTGGGCCTTTGATAGATCCTCTGAAGGATGGGCAAAAGGGCCTGTTTCTATGCTGCATTTTCCTCTTTCTTTCATCAACATACTTTTGAACTGTCTTAATGAACTAGATGTTGAAAAGCTAAGATAGAAATTCAAGTGCAAGTAATACACTGTGGTCAGGCAGCTTCTGTGGAAAGAGAACCAGAGTTAATATTTCAAGTCAATGACCTTTCATCCGAACAGGAAGGTCTACAACATGAAACATCAGCTTGGTGTTTTTTTTTCTCTCTCTCTCTGTCTCTGTCTCTCTTTCTCTCTCCATTAAGACTGAATGATCTGCTGCATAGTTCCAGTGTTTCACATCATTTCAGATATTGTTCTTACAATTTGAGTGAATACTAAACTCATAGGTTTCTGAGTTAGAGCTTCTATTAATGTACAGTAACATCTGGAAGACTAAGGTCCTCGACTGTATGCATCAAATCACCCACCCCTTAACAATCAAGTTCTGCAATAAGATACAGATTTGCTTTGCCTATATTGAAAGCTACCTCTGAGCAAAAACCTCAGTGAAGAAAGTTGCCAATACTTCCATTGCACCAGAACAGCCTCCTACCAAATGAGTAATCGAGGACCAATATCATAAATCCAGCATCAGTCTCTTGGTCTGCTCAGTAGCATTGACTTTGGGACTGCTTTGAAAGCATAGACAATTTAAAGCTGCCACCTCAAAATACTGAAGATGTACTGGTAACTGTATTTTGTAAAATCCACCAAATGCATTGACAGGATGGATAAACAATGTCATGGATATTGACCTCTCTCAGGCCAATTTTTGCAAAATCAAAACTGATTAAATTTAGTGAGTCTCGTCGCCTAGATGCCAACACCAGAGTCCTGGTACATGCAATTTACTCAAGCTCTGACCTAGGAAGAGTTTCTAAGAGAATGGAGAAAGTACTTCAAGAATATTCTTAATGTCTCTTTGACAGAAAATGTAGCATTCTCAGTGACTCATGGGATAAGGAGCATCTGATAAGGTACTGACTGGCCAGAGTCTCTGGAATAGGTGCATGTGTAGGCTCTGCTTGGAGTACACAAAGTTCCAGCGAACCATAAACCTTTGCAGCACTACCTATCTACTTATAGCAGACACTGCAGATCCTATATTGGCCTGACAGTCACTTTGCAACCAATAGAACTGGTGTGAAAGTGAGTCCTTTGCACCCGTGATGGACTCCTTAGGGATTAGTGGTTATTTGTGAGACCTAGCTGTTTAAGAGCTGCAAATTTCTTTTTATAACTGTACTGTGCTTCAAAACGGGCTTTGAGAAATTCTAGGCCATGAAATGTAAAGGGCACTTCATAAATTCAGATCTTTCCATTTCTCTTATCAAGTTACTTTTCAGTATAAATTCAATTAACATTTGTTAAATTTGCAATATTTTATGAATTGCCAACAGTTATTTGTGGTATGTTTCTTTTTTCCTCATTGTTAGTTATCAAGTGCAGTTTAAAGATCTAATCCAATAGGCAGTAGGATGTGATGTTTACGGGTAATATGAGCTGAGGATAGGATTGCAACACTCAAACTCTGACCTTATTTCCTTTGGGCTAACCTGCTTGCTGGGGCTCAGAGTGATCCTCCAACACTCCCAGAATCCTATGATCTTTCACATGGAATCAAACCAACAGCACATCAATCTGATAAAAGGCATATGACCTTATTGCTTTTCCTATCTATTTTCATTTTAGGTGTCAGGATTAAATGAAGGCTTTCATTTTATGGTATTAAATTACTGCGATCTTCTCCCAAGGTTATAAGATCAGTTTAGCTTAAGGTACCATTTCAGTTTCTATTTGTCAGGATCAAAACCTTGCTGTCATCTCTTTTTTGTTCTTTAAATGATTCTAGTGTGCTGGACTCAACCTTGGCAATTTATTCCAGCTGTTCCTCCCTCTGTATAAAGTTGTACTGCCTTGCATCACTCTGCAATCTGCCTTTCATAGTTTTGGCCTGATCTTAGGTTCTGAGTGCAGTTTCCTTTGATCCTACTAAGCATAGAAATAGTAGCAAGGGGAATTAACCTAATAAATATTGTAACAAATTTAAAATACTTAATAGAAAGCACCAAGTCATTAAGACTTGTTTCCCTACTTGACTTGAGGAGCCACTGCAAAGAGAAAGTTCCAGCAATGGAAGTTTGCTGGCAATCTGTTTTAGTGAACAAGGCTCGGGGACACCTATGTATTCTTGATAGCCTATACCTATAGTTCCGTTTATATAGCTCTGTATACACTAGAGCATAGTATAGGCCCTTCAGCCCACAATGTTGTCCGAACTCTTAACCAACTCTAGAATCAATCTTACCCTTCCCTCCTACGTAGCCCTCCATTTTTGTATCAATCCATGTGCCTAGCTAAGAGTTTCTTAAATGTCCCTGCCTCTACTACCCCCCAACTCTCAATGTAAAAATTACATTTGTGTCCCCCCCATACTTTCATCTTATAATTATGCCCCCTCATATTAACCATTTTCACCCTGGGAATAAGTCTCTGGTTGTCCACTCGATCTATGCCTTTTATCATGAAATTGGCACTCCAGAAAAAGAATTGTGATAATTATTTCTGAATTAGCTCCCACAGAATTTGTACTGCACTCATGTTTTTACATTTTGGATGAATGATATCTTTGACTTGGATGGAAAAATTATAAAACAGCTCTTGATTTGAAGGAGACCTCTGCTGCAGCATATCTGGATTTTAACCTTTGGCATAGCAACACAGCTGCTGCCAAATTGTATCATATGGTTTGATTAATTGTTGAGTTTTTAAATTCTAATTTCATATTCATACTCTAACTAACCTTTTGAATTACTTCAATTCTGACTTAAAAGTTGAAGGCTATAACACAACAACTTAAATTCATAGGGCAACTTTCATACAGCAAAATGTTTGAAGTAGAATATATTAAGTAAAATAAATTATGTGGAGTCAATAGAGGAGGTACTTAGACATGTAATATTGTGGTGGGTCTTGGAAAAATAAACTCTAAAGCTTAGAGTCCAGAAGTTTGACGGCAGAATGATAAAGGCAGAGAGAAGGACCAGGGATAAACTAGATGAACCATTGTTGGATTTGAACACAGGGTAAAAAAGTGAAAGTAGATCCACAAGCATTGAGTGGATGAATGATAACTCAATGCAAGTCACGATATGGACAGCAAAGTTTAGGAGAACTTAAATTATTGACAAGCGGAAGACTGAACATGACAGTACTGTAACTTTCCAAAGAAAATATTATTTATTTTCAAGATGTGACTATGGCTGGAATTTTTTTCCCCACCATAACAGCTTTGTGGGCTAAAGGGCCCATATTGTGCTGTAGGTTTTCTCTAACTGCCTTTGAGAAGTGGCTGGGCTGTATTCTTGAACCATTGGATTCTTTCCGATGTAGGGTAGGGAGCTTTAGGGTGTAAACAAAACAAAGCTGAAGTAAAAGCAATATGTTTCCAAGTCAGATTTGTGTGCAACTTGGAGTAGAACTTGCACGTGGAATCTTTCCCCTTGTTCTTCTTGAGTGGTAAACAGGATGCATTTGGAATAGCCGGAGTGATTAATTGGAATTTGTGAATGCTGTGGTATGCCAGTGATAGACAGCACCACTGTTTAGAACAATGAAGCTTTATTGACGTGATTCTCTTAGTTTCTAAATGATGCCAAGTTTCTTCTGCTCTTGGGACTAAATAAAGAAAAGTTCAGATTCCTCAGCTGGTATCTTGATGCATCTTGTTTATAGATGTTGAATAATTAGGTACAGAGGTTACAAATATTGGGCCATAGTTGTGACAGAAACAAGCAACAGTATTGTCACCTCCAAGCCCCACACTTGTGAGTTAATATCTATAAGCATCACCAAAAACATAAGGGCATTATCACATTGTTGCCCACACTGAACATATTAGATGATGTGTTTCTTATTTCACAATTATCACAACACTTCTGAAGGGCTTCCTTAATTGTTTATACCTTTGGTACATTCTGAGCTTGTGATAATAGCTATGGAGTATAATTTATTCTTATAGATGGAAGATGAGATGGGAAAGAGGAGGCTGGAACTTTACAGGTTATAACATTGTAGTCAGTCTGCTTAAATGAAGGTGATAATTGAAAGGATAGAGTCATACACAGGAGAACAGAGTTGGTGATGAGATAGTGTCCTGAAGTAAATAGGTCAGCTGATTGAGTGGTGTCATAACAACAGCCGTGCACTCAATGTCAGCAAAATCAGGGAACTGATTGTGGACTTAAGGAAGGGAAAGTCAGGTGAAGATGCACTAGTCCTCATTGAACAGTCTGCAGTGGAAAATGAAGCAGCTTCAAGTTCTTGAGTGTCAGCATCTTGGAGGACCTATCCTAGACCCAATACATAGATACAACCATGAAGAAGATACACCAGTATCTCTAAATACTTTGATGTTTAAGGATATTTGGCATGTCATTGAGGTCTCTGACAAACTCTACAGATACACAGTGGAAAGCATTCTGACTGGTTGCATCATGGCCTGGTTAAAAACTCCAAAGCGCAGGACCACAAGAGGCCTCAGAGAGTAGCAGACTCAACCAGTTCCATCATGGGTACAGCTCTTCCTGCCATCAGGACATCTACAGGAAGTGATGTCTCAGGAAGGCAACATCCATCATGAGGGACCTCCACCATCCAGGCCATGCCCTCTTTTGATGTTACCATCAGGCAGGAGGTCCAGGACCTGAAGACCCAACCCTCAAGTTTCAACAACTGTTTTCTCCACTGCCATAAGGATCCAGAACTGACCTAGAAAACCCTAATACTACCTCAACTTATGCAGAAGTTACATGACAAATAAAGAAACTGGTGCAAGTTGAGAGAGAGAGAAAACAAAGTATAGGTTATGTTAATTTAAGTTTATGTTAACTGATGTTTATTATGTGTGTAGTGATTGCGCTGCTGCTGCAAAAATCTAATTGTTCATGGAATTTATGCTGTGTGTGTGTGTGTGTGTGTGTATACACACACACACGCATGTGACAATAAATTAACTTGAATTTGAGCATTTGTGGTAAGGGTAAAGACAATGACTTTAGTTTTCCCAATACTTACTACAGAGCATTTTGACTCATCAAAGCTTGATAAATATTCTGCGGAGGGAAACCTATTTCAACCCATTACTTTGTAGAGCATTCACTATTGTAACAGGAATGCAGGAATAGTCTACATAATACACTTAGGTTGTGCAACACATTTAAGAAATCGGTACAAGTACCCATATAGGGTACTTGAACAGAATAATAGTAAAAATCAGATTCCTCACATGGTACATTGCAAATCCTGCTACAGTGTCAGTGGAACAGTGAATATAAGCCAAACATTTTTCCATAATAAAATGATCATTCAATTATTTGCTGTTAATCTTAATCACTATCATAGGACTGGCTCAAGACTGGACATGAAGAGTGCTTCCTGGTTTTATTTTTCACTTGGAGAATGGGTCATGACAAAGGGCAAGAATGAGTTGATGAAGTTAAAAGAAAATCTTTTGTTATTATCTCTTTCATGACTTCAGTGGAAGCAAAATGCGTTTCATAACCAATTAAGTATGTAAGTCCATAAGACATAGGAGCAGAATTAGACCATTCTTTCCTGTAATACCATGAGGTCTTACCCTTTTTATATTGTCAAAGACTTTCTGAAAAGTATAGTCATTATAGTAATGTTGAAGAAATAAAGTAACTGAGTGACAGAAATTAATGGTTATTTGGAGGTTAATTATAAAATTCCAATTCATAAATGCAAAGCATGAGCTGATTTATGATACACAAATTCTGAAATCAAGGTGTTTGTATTCTGATCATACATTTCTTTGCCTTTCCCAATTATTTATGCTACAAAATAAATCAACTTTAAGTTTGTAGATTGTACTTGTTAAAGATATCGCTTGATGCTGTTAAGGGTACTATTAGTTATACAGTTAAGGAGCAGAAACAAGATGTGGATTGGTGAATAACCTCTAGTTCTCCCTGTTTCTTGTCAAATATACCCTCCATTGAATATTACAGAAGCTTTCTTTGACATTATGAAGGCAAAACGCATCAGTTGAATAATTACCATTTAATTCATAAATACAAGAAAAAAGGATGACAATCAAGTCGTGTTCATCTAACAAATACTGATTAATGAACCAATATTAAGAAATGTGAATATCCCTACAGAATTGCTAGAGGATAACTTGAAGGTGTATTGTTGAGTTACTAACCTGAACCAACAGCTAAGTATTTGAATACTGTTTGTGACAACTCAAGTAATTGCAGCTGGGTGTCCATACCCAGCAAAAATTATCACTCATTACATTGCTTGTGAATTTCACATCAATGAATCTTTTGCATTTTAAAAGAACATTTTGCATCTGCAATAGTGATATTTGAGGTGTAACTGACACATATTGGTCCAGGATATAATTTGTATGCAAGTTCATTTCCTGTGAAATTCCTTGTGGTTAATTGAATGGTATGCCTTTTATGTAAGGGCAGGATTAGCCTGTAGCACTCCTTGGATTAGTATAAAAGCACAATCGGTTATGATGGAAGCATTCACGGACCATAGAATTGTAGGATTGTAACAACTCAAAAGGCCCATCAACCCATTGTGTCCATAGCAGTTCCTTGTAGAGAAGTCTATTCAGTCCCATTCCTCTGCTCTTTATCTGTAGCCCCACAAATTATTTCCCTCAAATGGTTATCCAATTTCCTTTGAAACTTTGATTGACTCTCTTTATCAGGCAGGGAGTTCCACTCTCAGCATTAAAATGGTTTTGCTCACATCCTCCAGATCTTTCACCCAGCACTTTGAACGTTAAGTCTCAGGCCATTGGGTAATCTACAAATGGTAGCAACTTCTCTCTAAGTACTCTGTCTAAAGCATAATGATCTTGTACATATCATCAAATATCCACTTAACCTTCTTTATTGCAATAACCACAGCTCTTCAAATTGAACCTTATAACTGAAATCCCCCTTTCAAAATTAACCTGCAGAACAATTACAATGAGGTCCCACTGTTCCCCTACACTCTTTAGATCTCTGCAAGTTACTCCCTTCAGCCTTGTTAAAATTTTAATCATTTCCCACTTCTCTGTATTAAATTTTATCCAACTCAACTTGGCTTAATTTTGTCAATCTCTTATATTGTATTATGATTCTGCTCATTGTTGACCAGAGTTTCAAAAAATTTGCTAAATAATTCACAGTAGTTTTGCAAACATAAAACATTTCTCAAGGCATACAGCAAGATGCTAATATTCAGTTCTATGTCTGCAGTAGCTTTGAAATTCAATAGCAGAAAGAAAAGTGGCAGTAGGAATGGTAGGAGGTGGACTGCATGGCTGATAGATAATTAACAGTGAGAAAAGGAATGACGGACTTATCCTCTGATATCCAACTCCTTCATGATGAGAAGAGTATAACAGAAGGACTATTGTTGGCCCTCTCATTGACTTAATTTCACACCTTAACAAATTTCAACTGGTTTCTTTTCTTTTGAGTATCACATACAATATAAATACTGGAACAGAGCATGGCTTGCCTGTGGCAATTCCTCTGCTTAATTACTACTTCTGGTATCAACAGGAATACAGTGCTTGTGATAGTCTGAGTATTTCTAAATGATTGAAGCCAGCAGTACAGTCTAACTTAGTGTCAGTACCTCCAGTTGAACTCTGTCGTTTTATGTTTCCCCCTAGCTGTCAGTCTGTGGTTTTGTATTGCCATGCTCTACTCTGCTCCGGCCCCTGTATTACTGAGTACTCCATCTCTCACCTGCTTCTCATTATTACCTGTATTGCTGCCACCTGTGTCTCATTGTGCTCCACCTATCATCTGCCTCTCTGTTTATTGCTCAATGTATTTCAGTCCTGTGTTTTCACCTGATTGCTGCCTGATTGTGCCAGTAAATTTTCCTGAGCCTTTCCAGCATTCATATCTGTAGTCTGTCTGAATATTGTGATGAGAATACACATAGATAAGATGTTAGCTGTCCTGTGTGATCAGCAGTTGGTCTGCCACCTGTCTTCAAGAGAGAGATAAGGGACACAATGAAACAGCACCTGGAGATGTGTAGAGAGCTGTCTGGAGCGGCTCCCCCTTTGGACCCTGAACTGTTTGAAGTGATGGACAGGCGATACCCCAGCAGGGGGATAAAAAGGGACAGGTTCGCTAAGGCAAGACACACACGACACCCGAGGTAACGAGACCCTGGAAGCGGTGCGCCTCTCACGAGTAGGTGGGAAGTACCGGACAACGCACAGGGTGGAAAGGTACGATCAGCGGGAACCCGGTGTGTGTCCGCCCTTGCCTGGGTGCCGGGTTCACTGCAGAGGATCGACTGCATCTGGAGGAGGGGTCACAGTCGGTGACCTCAGGTGACATCACCAAGGACCTGCCCAAAAGCTGCTCGTGAGCCATATCGCCGGTCTGTGAGTGAAGCCGTGTCTGAATGATCAGTTGTTCCCGTTCTCTCTCTCTCTCCCCCCACGTTGTCCATCGCCATGGCAACGATTACTGCGAACTGAACTACTAAATTGGACTGAACTTTGAGTCACTTTGAAATTTGGTCATTTACCCCTAGACAACGATAGAGCTTGATTGATGCTGTTATCTTAATTCTGTGCACATGTGTGTTTATCATTGCTGAACTGTTGCATTTATTATCCTTTCAATTACTGTGTTGCTTGTTTCTTTAATAAAACTTTCTTAGTTCTAGTACTCCAGACTCCAACTGAGTGATCCATTTCTGCTGGTTTGGCAACCCAGTTATGGGGTACGTAACAATATCAACTCTGCCTGTTTCCTGATTCCAGTTTTTGGATTTCTCTGGATGTTTTGATCTCTGCCTGAACTTTGACGCCAACTTTGTTTGCACCTCAGGATTTGTTACTCAATTAATACCAATGTGTGCACAGTACTGGGTCTGTGATTGGATCCCTGCTCCAGTGTCCTGACACTTGGCTCCATACACTTACCTCGAAGAAAGGCCACAAAGCCAACTGATTTGTTCATCTTTGGGGTTATTCCAACTTGCTATCTCCCCTGCTTTCCTTGCTGGAGACGATGGAACAATCCCACTTAGTTGACAATAGGAAACTCACTCACCTCAAGACAACTGATTCCATAACCAATGGACTCACTTTCAAGGACTCTACAACTCGTTCTCAGTATAATTTATTTAGTTATTATTGTTTTTGTTTTGTATTTGCACAGATTGTCTTTTGGACATTAGCTGCTAATCAGCATTTGTGTAATTTTTCATTCATTCTACTGTATTTCTTAGTTCTGCTGTGAATGCCTACAAAAAAGGTATCTCGGGTAGCATATAATGACATATATGTATTTTGATAATAAATTTACTTTAAACTTTGAAATGAGCAAGTATCAGGGTCAGAGATGGGAGTTTCATCCCACCATTACACTACCTTATGAGGAACAATCAACCCAAGCTTTCTGGAATGCAACAATAGTACAGGAGTATCTTATCTACAGAATTGCCTCAGCTTTAAAAATAGCCGAAGTTCAAGTTTAATTATCATTCAACCATACATGGGTACAGTAGTCAAACAAAACAGCATTCTTTGCCAAGGAGCAAAACATATTTCCAACTGCATTAGCACAGAGCACAAATAGCCCTTATGATTACTATTTCAGAAAAGCATACAGTCACAAAGAAAAAAAAGCACAAGTCCCCTGGATACCAGTGCCCAAGAATTGCTGGTGAGCTGCCTCGATGACTATCGCCAGTGGCACTCACAGCAACTGTGATGAAGTGCTTTGAGAGGTTGATCACGGCTAGAATCAAATCTTGCTGAAGCAAGGACCTGGACCCGCTGCAATTTGCCTGCTTATCACAATCGATTTACAGAGATTGTAATCTCTCTGGCTCCCAACTTGACTTTGAATCACTGGACAATAGCACTATTTACAACAGGCTGCCCTTTATTGACTACAGCTCAGCATTCAACACCATCATACACTTGGTACTTACTCAACAAGCTCCAAACCCTGGGTCTCCGTACCTCCCTTTGCAAATGGATCCTTGACTTCCTTATCAGGAGACCACAGTCAGTGCAGATCAGAAGTAACATCTCCTCCTCACTGACAATTGACACAGGTGCACCTCAAGGATGCGTGCTTAGCCCACTGCATTACGCCCTCTACACCCACGACTGTGTGGCTAGGCACAGCTCAAATACCATCTGCAAATTTGCTGATAACACGACTATAGTCAGCAGAATTTCAGATGGTGATGAGGAGGCGAACGGGAGTGAGATAGATCAGCTGATTGAGTGGTGTCGCAACGACAACCTTTCACTCAACATCAGTAAGACTAAGGAATTGATTGAGGACTTCAGGAATGCTTACCAGTCCTCATCGAGGGATCAGCAGGCAGCTCCATCCTGGACACTAACTTCCCCAGCATCCAGGATGCCTTCAAAAGATGATGCCTCAAAAAGGCAGCATCCATGATTAAGGACCCCCATCACCCAGGACATGCCCTATCCTCAATAATACCTTCAAGGAGGAGGAACAACCTCCTGAGCATTTCAAGAACAGCTTCTGCCTCTGTGTGATCAGATTTCTGAATGGAGAATGAACCCATGAACACTTCCTCAGTGCTTCCCCTCTCTTTTGGCACTACTTATTTAATTTATTCTTTATACCGGACATACAATATTTTTTATTATGGGATATATGGGGGGTACAGGGAGGGATAGCATCTCTGGTGGCAGGCTTCTCGTTCTCAGCCTAGGGGCAGCTCATCCACCTTTGGTCCCCACCTGCTGCCCAGCTCTCACCTGTGGCACCAAGTAACTGTTTGCATGCCACAGTGACCACACCCTGGTACACTGCTTCGACAGACAGGCTAAGCCAGGTGAGGGAGTGGTAACCTCCAACCCTGGTGAGATAGAAATACATCTACCCCAGCATGCGAAGCCAGTTTCGGCAGACTGGGCAGATGAGATCAACTACAAGATCCAATGGCTGAGAAGGTGGGTGCTGCAAAGCTTCGCGGAGAGCGAAGGGCATAACAAGGCACAGAAGGTGTCATGGCTATCCACTGCAGCCGAGGAAGTCTCCAGTTGTGATAATTTTTCACCTTGTTTCTTCCTACCCTCCCCCCAAACTTTCTTACTCTGAGCACCTTGTGCTTCTTCCTCTCCCTCCCACCTTCTTACTCTGACTCATCATCTTTTTTTTCCCACCGTCCTGATGAAGGGTCTCGGTCCAAAACATCAACTGTACTCTTTGGCATAGGTGCTGCCTGGTCTGCTGAGTTCCTCCAGCATTTTGTGTGAGTTGCTTGGATTTCCAGCATCTGCAGATTTTTCCTTGTTTGTAATTTCACAACATATGCCAATAATATTAAACATGATTCTGATTCTGACTGTAGATTTATGGAAAGTTTTACTGGTCCAGCTCATTTTACGACCGAGCAAACACTGGAGGGCAGCACTGAGGGAACTCTGGAGGGCAGCACTGTTGGGTCTCCCACCGAGTACAGGTTTCAGTGCATCCCATACTAGCTCTCCCAAAATGCATTGGTCTCTTTTCTCCTGGGCATCTACAACAGGTGACCCAGCAGCGTGGGCCTAGTCCTCACCACAGCTGAGGCAAGGCAGCTCCCTTGTCTTTGGTCTCCCCAATAAAACAGTGAGCCGAATGCGGTATTCTGTGTTACCAATATCCACCAGAGTCTTGTGTTCCAAATAAAAATGCCCAAGACAATCACACCAGGCGATATACAAAGCAATAGTATGCAATAAGTCCACTCCATCATTATCGAGCAATGTGCTGATGGTGTATTCCTGCAGTACTTAACGTTCTTAGTATCCAGCAGTGACTTTCAATTGTAAAATGAGGTACAGGACAAACAAGTACACCTTTGATTTTGTCTGAGCATGGTGCCATCTTACCAGAAGATAAGAAAGGGATTTATAAATTATTATTATGGTCATGTAAAGTATTTAGGAGTGGGCATTAACTTGCATCTTAATAATTTAAAAAATAAGGAAAAGGAAAATTAAGAAATGCAAAAGGGTAAGAAAAAGTTGTATTTTCCTTATTAAACTCCTGTTATCTGGGAAATATATTAGGTACAGGTAGAGAGGTTGAATTTGGTTTTAAATATTTGATTAAATTGATTTTTTTCAGTTTATTATTTCTTGAATTTGAACTCTTCAATGCAGTTATGTACAAAACTACTGCAATCCTATCAGATGCTGTATGGCTACACAATATCAAGTAACTATTCTGAAAGAGTAAACTTGCCCTGCCAGCTACTATAATTAGACTTATCATGTACATGTTATTGTCCAGCAATAAAACAACACCTTGGCATAATAAACCAATAAATAAAATCTCAAGAGAAGACAGGTTTGATACCCACTTGTCACTCACCGATTGATTAAAATGGAATGACTCAACACATACTGTAGAGACAAGTCACATTCACACACATTCACTTTTTAATCTCATAGATCATATAATTAGAGGTCAGTCTTGCATATACCAAAGTAGCTCAGATTACCATGACTTTTGTCACCCCATTGATCAGATTACACTTTTACACACATCCTTTTAAATCCTTTACAAAAAAGAGGTCAAACATGTGAATTGGGAGCAGAGGTTCTTCTGTTCCACTACTTAGTGTGATCTTGGCTGATCTGATTTTAACCTTAGCTCTGCTTCCTTGTTTGATAAGTATCTAATTCTGCATTAAAATTTCAAAGATTTAGTTTCCACTGCCCTTGAAAGTCAAAAGTTTCAAAGACTCACCACCCACAGAGAAAAAATATCACCTAATTTCTCTTTGCAATGGATCACCGTTACTTTAAAAAAGTAGCACCTAGCTTTAGATTCTCCCAAAGGAGGAAACACTTTCAATATTTATCTAGTTAAGCCACCCTTCTTTTACATTTCAATTAGACTCTTCCACACTCAAGGAGAAATAAGGTCAGCCTATCCAAAGTTTTACTTTTAGAACAATCTGTCCACTCCAGATAGTAAAGTAAGTGGGTGTCCATGGCTGGTACAGACTCAGTGGGCTGAAGGGCATGTTTCCATTCTGTATCTTTCTGTGACTCTGCAAACATTATCTGAACTGGTCCCAATGCATCATCATCATCCTGTATAAGTAAGTGGACCAGTGCTCCGCAAGGCAACTGCAGATGTGGTCTGTCTAATGCCCTATATAACTGAAGCAAGACCTTCCTACTTTTCTATTTCTCTAGTAGAACTAGAATTGGTATTGTTTTATTATTGTCACATATACTGAGTTACTTATACAGATAATTACAAAACATAAATAATTTTAAATATAATAATTTTCTGTGCTTTACTAATTACTTGTAGAGCCCACCTGTATTTAATATCAACATGAAATTTTGGATTTTTTTCCTTATCCTTGTATTAAACCACAATAATCCCCACCTCCCATCTTAAGACCTTTATCATTACCTAGAATGACTGTGAACTAATCACTTTTTTCCCCATTCTTTAATGTTAACCTTAGAGTCATAGACTACTACAACAATGCTGAAACAGGCCTTTCGGCCCATCTAGTCCATGCCAAACTGCCTAGTCCCGCCCGGACCATAGCCCTCCATACCCCTCCCATAACAAACCCAGCAGGGATTCCTGCTGCACTCCACTCGTCACAGGCTCCAGTCAGAGAGGCAACCACTTACTACTTCCTGGCTTCTCCCACTGAGCCAATATTGAATTCAATTTACTATTTCATCCTGAATGTCATATGCCTGATCCTTTTAGACCAACTTTCCAAATAGGACTTTGTCAACAACCTTGCTAAATTCCATGTAGACAATATCCACTGCCTTTCCTTCATCAACTTCCTTGGTAACCTCTTTAAAAAATACTCTATAAGATTAGTTAGACATGACCTACCATACACAAAGCCATGCTGACTATCACTAATCAGACCCTAGCTCTCCATATACTTATATATTCTGTCTCTTAGAATACCTTCCAATAATTTACCCACTATTGACGTTAGGATCACCATTCTATAATTTCCCAGCTTATACTTAAAGCCTTTCTTGAACAATGGAACAATGTTAGCTTTTCTCCAGTCCTCTGTCACCTCACCCGCCGCTAAGGTCTCCTTAAGTACCTTTTCCAGGGCCACTACAATTTCTGCACTAGCTTCCGCAATGGCCGAGGGACATCTTACCAGGACTTATCTACCCTAATTTGCAAGCACCTTCTTTTCTTTAATCCAAATATGGTCCATAAGCTCACTACTGGTTTGCCTTAGTTCTATAGACTCTGTATCCATCTCCTGAGTGAAAACAGCGACTCCTTCGCTTGCATCTTTGGAAACAGCTATGTCCACCTTTAATATCTTTATTTTTCCCTTTCAGAGTTCTGTTGAAGACCCTGACATGGAGTTACACGCTGACCTCGGTTCTTTGCAGGAGTGTGACCTGTTCTCGGGGTTTCAGAACTGGCCATTGTTTGGCATGCCAAGGGTTCGGCCTGGGAGTCCAGCTCAGAGTTGGAAACCTAAGATCTCGGGTTCTGGAGACGGGTGGATCGACGGTTGGTGTCACGGCAGGAAACCGTGTGTCGTTAGGGCAGTTGGAAAATCTACTGCTGTGGGCCCCAGGACCCAGGATCTTTGCAATCTTCAGGCACAGAGCTCGGAAAAAGTGACATAATGGACCTTTAACATCGTAAACCAATGAGTTGTTTGTTATGTCTCCCTGCTTGTCCAGAAAATGGAGACACCTCCTTCTCCCTTATTAGGGGGAGAGAGAGAACCTGTGGTATGTCGAATGCTGGGTGAAACGTGAAGTCTTTGGGGTAACTGCATGTCGGTGTCTTTGCTATTGCTTTGCTCACGCTTAGTGCTCGGTGGCGGTGCTGATGCTTGCTTTTGTTTTGCTGGCAGGGGAGCCACTTACATGCGGGAGGGAGGGGAGCGGGGGGTACTTTAGGGTTCTTACGTTTAACTGTCATCTATTCTTTGGGGCACTTCTCTGTTTTCATGGTTATTTGCGAAGAAAAAGCATTTCAGGATGTATACTGTATACATTTCTCTGACATTAAATTTTAACCTTTGAAAATCCATTTTAGATCTCCTCCATCTCTTTTGGCTCCATGCATTGATGACTACACCGACCAATTTTGTCCCTTGCTATCTTTTTACTCTTAATATATCTGTAGAAGCCCTTGGGATTCTCCTACTCCTCTGCCAGAGCAGCATTTTGCAAACTTTTAGCCCTCCTGATTTCGCTCTGAAGTGTTCTCTCGATTTTCTTATACTCCTCTAGTGCCTCATTTGTTCCTTGCTGTCTATACATGCTATGCATCTCCTTCTTCTTCTCAAGCTGGGCCTCAGTACCCCGCAAAAACCCAGGTTCCCTTGCGCGGAATAGACCCCACTGGCTCTTCGAGCCGTGCCACCTGCAATTTCCCGACTTAACCCTAGCCTAATTATGGGACAGTTAACAACCACAAAATAACCTACCAACCAGTATGTCTTTGGACTGTAGGAGGAAACCGATGCATTCATGGGGGAGAACATACAAACTTTTTACAGGAGTTTAATTCTAACAGGAACATACTAACTTTACACTTTCATTATTTCACTTTTGAAGGCCTCCCACTTGCCAAGCATCCCTTTGCCAGAAAACAATCTATCCCAATCCACACCTTTCTGATACTATCAAACCTGGCCTTTCTCAAATTTTGAATCTCAACCTGAGGACCAGTCCTATCCTCCTCCATAATTATCTTGAAACTAGAAACATAGAAACATAGCAAACCTACAGCACGATACAGCATCAAAAGTTTGGAGCTCTACACCATAGTTAGCACTACTAGCAAACAAACACTAGTGCATTCCTGTGATAATGTTTCCATCCACTGTTTCCCAAAGACAATATGAAAATATATAGTCAATGCCACTAAATTAATATCTCTCATATTTTAGTTCTTTCACTGATAAGTTTTAGTTCTTTCACTGCGCAGTTTTGCATTATTAGGCTCTCTTCCAGGTAAGGTGGGATCTGTATAAGTTTGCCTAGAACTGGAGGGGAACTAAAATCCTAGAGAGAAGGTTTGCAAGTGCTGCACAGGCGAGTTTAAACTGTAGTTGCAGGGGATGTGAACAAGGGTGTCAGAGTAGAGAGTGGAGTGTTAGAAACATAGGAACCCTACAGCACAGTACAGACCCTTCGGCCCACAAAGCTGTGCCGAACATGTCCTTACCTGAGAAATTACCTAGGGTTACCCATAGCTCCCTATTTTCCAAAGTTCCATGTACCTATCAAGGAGTCTTTTAAAAGACCCTATCAGATCCACCTCCACCACCGTCGCCGGCAGCCAATTCCACGCACTCACCACTCTCTGCGTAAAAGACTTACCCCTGACATCTCTGTACCTACTTCCAAGCACCTTAAAACTGTGCTCTCTCATGCTTGCCATTTCAGCCCTGGAAATAAGCCTCCGACTATCCACACAATCAATGCCTCTCATTATCTTATCCACCTCTATCAGGTCACTTCTCATCTTCAGCTGCTCCAAGGAGAAAGGGCCGAGTTCACTCAACCTATTCTCATAAGACATGCTCCCCAATCTAGGCAACATCCTTGTAAATCTCCTCTGCACCCTTTCTATGTTTTCCACATCCTTCCTGTAGTGAGGTGACCAGAATTGAGCACAGTACTCCAAGTGGGGTCTGACCAGGGTCCTATATAGCTGCAGCATTACCTCTCGGCTCCTAAACTCAATCCCATGATTGATGAAGGCCAATGCACCGTATGCTTTCTTAACCACGCAGTCAACCTAAGCAGCAGCTTTGAGTGTCCTATGGATTCGGACCCCAAGATCCCTCTGATCCTCCACGCTGCCAAGAGTCTTGCCATTCATGCTATATTCTGCCATCATATTTGACCTACCAAAATGAACAACTTCACACTTATCTGGGTTGAACTCCATCTGCCATTTCTCAGCCCAGTTTTGCATCTTATCAATGTCCCGCTGTAATCTCTGACAGCCCTCCACACTATCCACAACAGCCCCAACCTTTGTGTCATCAGCAAATTTACTAACCCATCCGTCCACTTCCTCATCCAGGTCATTTATAAAAATCACAAAGAGTAGGGGTCCCAGAACAGATCCATGAGGTATGCTACTGGTCATCGACCTCCATGTAGAACATGACATGTCTACAACCACTCTTAGCCTTCTATGGGCAAGCCAGTTCTGGATCCACAAAGCAATGTCCTCTTGGATCACATGCATCCTTACTTTCTCAATAAGTCTTCTATGGGGTAACTTATCAAATGCCTTGCTGAAATCCATATACACTACATCTACTGCTCTACCTTCATCAACGTGTTTAGTCACATCCTCAAAAAATTCAATCAGGCTCGTATGGCATGGCCTGCCTTTGACAAAGCCATGCTGACTATTCCTAATCATTTTATGCCTCTCCAAATGTTCATAAATCCTGCCTCTCAGGATCTTCTCCGACAGCTTGCTAAAGTAAGACTCACTGGTCTATAATTTCCTGGGCTAATCCTACTCCCTTTCTTGAATAAGTGTAACAACATCCGCAACCCTCCAATCCTCTAAAACCTCTCCCATCCCCATTGATGATGGAAAGATCATTGTCAGAGGCTCAGCATTTTCCTTCCTCACCTCCCACAGTAGCCTGGGGTACATCTCGTCTGGTTCCAATGACTTATCCAACTTGATGCTTTCCAAAAGTTCCAGCACATCCTCTTTCTTAATATCTACATGCTCAAGCTTTTCAGTTTGCTGTGAGTCATCCCTACAATTGTCAAGATCCTTTTCTGTAGTGAATACTGAAGCAAAGCATTCATTAAGTACCTCTGCTTTCTCCTCCGGTTGCATACACACTTTTTCACTGTCACACTTGATTGATCCTATTCTCTCACGCCTTATCCTCTTGCTCTTCACATACTTGTAGAATGCCTTGGGGTTTTCCTTAATCCTGTCTGCTAAGGCCTTCTCATGGCCCCCTTGGCTCTCCTGATTTCATTCTTAAGCTCCTTCCTGCTAGCCTTATAATCTTCTAGATCTCTATCATTACTTAGTTTTTTGAACCTTTTGTAAGCTCTTCTCTTCTTCTTGACAAAATTTACAACAGCCTTTGTACACCACGGTTCCTGTACCCTACCATCTTTTCCCTGTCTCTTTGGAACGTACCTATGCAGAACTCCATGCAAATATCCCCTGAATATTTGCCACATTTCTTCCGTACATTTCCCTGAGAACATCTGTTCCCAATTTATGCTTCCAAGTTCCTGCCTGATAGCCTCATATTTCCCCTTAATCCAATTAAACATTTCCCTAACTTGTCTGTTCCTATCCCTCTCCAATGTTATGGTAAAGGAGATAGAGTTGTGATCATTATCTCCAAAATGCTCTCCCACTGAGAGATCTGACACCCGACCAGGTTCATTTCCCAATACCAGATCAAGTACAGTCTCTCCTCTTGTAGGCTTATCTACATATTGTGTCAAGACACCTTCCTGAAAACACCTAACAAACCCTACCCCATCTGAACCTCTCACTTTAGGGAAATGCCAATTGATATTTGGGAAGTTAAAATCTCCCACCACAGCAACTCTGTTATTATTACACCTTTCCAGAATCTGTCTCCCTATCTGCTCCTTGATGTCCCTGTTATTATTGGGTGGTCTATAAAAAAAACACCCAGTAGAGTTATTGACTGCTTCCTGTTCTTAACGTCTACCCACAGAGACTCTGTAGACAATTCCTCCATGACTTCCTCCTTTTCAGCAGCCATGGCACTATCTCTGATCAACACTGTCACACCCCCAGCTCTTTTGCCTCCCTCCCTGTCCTTTCTGAAGCATCTAAAGCCTCGCACTTAAAGTAAGCATTCCTGCCCCTGAGCCATCCAAGTCTCTGTAATGGCCACAACATCATAGCTCCAAGTACTGATCCACGCTTTAAGCTCATCCGCTTTGTTCGTAATACTTGTATTATAATAGACACATCTCAAACCATCGGTCTGAGCGCGTCCCTTCTCTATCACCTGCCTATCCTCCCTCTCGCACTGTCTCGAAGCTTTCTCTATTTCTGAGCCAACCGCCTCTTCCTCTGTCTCTTCAGTTCGGTTCCCACCCCCACAGCAATTCTAGTTTAAACTCTCCCCAGTAGACTTTGCAAATCTCCCCGCCTGGATATTGGTTCCCCTGGGATTCAAGTGCAATCTGTCCTTTTCATACAGGTCACACCTGCCCCAAAAGAGGTCCCAATGATCCATAAATCTGAACCCCTGCACCCTGCTCCAATCCCTCAGCCACACATTTATCCTCCAACCTCATTCTATTCCTATACTCACTGTCACGTGGCACAGGCAGTCATCCCAAGATTATTACCTCTGTAGTCCTGCTTCTCAACTTCCTTCCTAACTCTCTGTAGTCTGTTTTCAGGATCACTTCCCTTTTCCTACCTATGTCGCTGGTACCAATATGTACCACAACCTGTTCTCCTTCCCACTTCAGGATATCGTGGACGCGATCAGAAACATCCCGGACCCTGGTACCTGGGAGGCAAACTACCATCTGTATTTCTTTCTTGCATTCACAAAATCACCTGTCCGACCCCCTAACTATAGAGTCCCGTGTCACTGCTGCCATCCTCTTCCCTTTCCCTACCCTTCTGAGCCACAGGGCCAGACTCTGTGCCAGAGGCGCGGCCACTGTTGCTTCCCCCAGGTAGTCAGTCCCCCCCAACAGTACTCAAGCAGGAGTACTTATTGTTAAGGGGGACAGCCACAGGGGTACTCTCTAGCATCTGACTCTTTCCCTTCCCTCTCCTGACTGTTACCCACTTATCTGTCTCCTGATACCCCGGTGTGACTACCTGCTCCTATAGAGTTGGTGGAGATATATGTTGTTTAGCCTACATACAAAGTCAGGAATCAAAAGGCCGAGCATGGTGTGACTAATATTCTCAGCTGTCAATATTTCAATGCAAGGAGTATTGTAGGAAAGGTGGATGAGCTTAAGGCATAGATCAGCAGGTGGAATTATGACATTGTAGCCATTAGTGAGACTTGGTTGCAGGAGGGTCAGGACTGGCAGTTCAATGTTACAGGTTCAGTTGTTTTAGATGTGATAGAATGGGAGGAATTAAGGGAGAAGGGGTGGAATTACTAGACAGGGGAAATGTCACAGCAGTGCTCAGTCAGGACAGACTGGAGAGCTTGTCTTGCGAGGCTTTATGGGTAGAACTGAAGAATAAGAAGGGCATGATGATGTTAATGGGATTATATTATACACCACCAACAGGCTGCAAGATGTGGAGGAACAAATTTAAGGAGAGATCACCGACTGTTGTAAAAAAACATAAAGCAGAGATGGTAGATGGTTTTAACTTTCCACATATTGACTGGGCCTCCCATACTGTAAAAAAGCTGGATGGGAAAGAGTTTGTCAATAGTCTTCAGGTAAGTTTTCTTAATAAGTACACACAATACATAGAACTAGAGAAAGCGCGATACTAGATCTCCTATTAGGGGACGAGACAGGGCAGGTGACAGAGTTTGTGTTGACAGGATTCCCGACCTTTGTTATGTCATGGACCAATACCATTGAGCAAGGGGTCCTCGGACTCCAGGTTGGGAACCCCGGGGCGGGGGGAGCACTTTGCATCTAGTGATCAAAATGCCATTAGTTTCAAGGCCATTACGGAAAAGGATATGTCTGGTCCTCGGGTTAAGATGCTTTATTGAAGGAAGACCAATTTTGATGTTATCAGAAGGGATCTGCCAAGTGTGGATTGGGACAGGTTGTTTGCTGGCAGAGGTGTACTTGGTAAGTAGGAAGCCTTCAACAGTGAAATTTTGAGTGCAGAGTTTGTATGTTCCTGTAGAATGAAAGGCAAGGATAGCAGGTTTAGGGAACCTTGGTTTTTGAGAATTATGGAGGCCCTGGTTAAGAAAATGAAGGTGGTGCATTGCAGGTGTAGACAGGCAGGAATGACTGAGGTACTTGATAAGTATAAGGAATGCAAGAGAACACTTGAGAAGCAAATTGGCAGGGCTTAAAGAAGATACGAGGTTGCTCTAGCAGACAAGGTGACGGAGAACCCTAACGGCTTCTACAGATATACTGAAAGGATAGCAAGGAACAAAATTGGTCCACTGGAAGATCAGGGTGGTAAACTATATGTAGAGCCAAAAGAGATGGGGAGATCTTCAATGGACTTTGTGCATCTGTATTTACTCGGGAGATAGACACAGAGTCTATAGGTGTGAGGCAAAGCAGCAGCGAGGTCATGGAAACTATGCAGTTTGCAGAGGAGGAGGTGTTTGTTGTCTTGAGGCAAATTAGGGTGGATAAATACTCAGGGCCTGACAAGGTGTTCCCTCAGACCCTGTTGGAGGTGAGTGAAGAAATTGCAGGAGCCCTAGCAGAGATCCTTAGACACGGGTGAGTTGCCGGAGGATTGGAAGATAGCCAATGTTGTTCCATTGTTTAAGAAATGCTCCAGGATAAGCCAGGAAATTATAGGCTGGTGTACTTGTCATCATAGTGGGAAAGTTATTGGAGCGTATTCGAAGAGACCAGATATATAAGTATTTGGATAGACAGGGACTGATTGGGGATAGTCAACCTGGCTTTGTGTGTGGTAGGTTGTGTCTAACTAATCCAGTGATTTTTTGAGGAAGTTACCAGGAAAGATGATGAATGCAAGGCAGTGGATGTTGTCTACATGGACTTCAATAAGGCCTTTGACAGCTAAAGGGACAGGAAAGGAATGGAGGGTTATGAGCTAAGTGCAGGTCAGTGGGACTAGGTGAGAGTAAGAGTTCGGCATGGACTAGAAGGGCTGAGATGGCCTGTTTCCATGCTGTAATTGTTACATGGTTATATGTCTCACACTGGAGGTTGGTCAAGAAGGCTCAGTCGCTTGGCATTCAAGATGAGGTAGTAAACTGGATTTGACATTGGCTTCGCAGGAGAAGACGGGCTTTGGTAGTAGATAGTTGTCCCTCTGACAGAAGGGCTGTGACTAGTGGTGTGCCATAGGGATCGGTGCTGGGTCCATTGTTGTTTATCAAAGATCTACAGTAGATGATAATGTAGTAAAATGGATCAGCAAATTTTCAGACAACAGCAAGATTAGGGATGTAGTGGACAGCAAGGATGGCTACCAAAGCTTGCAGTGGGATATGGACCAGCTGGAAAAATGGGCTGAAAAATGGCAGATGGAATTTAATTCAAACAAGTGTGAGGTGTTGCACTTTGGGAGGACCAACCAGGGTAGGTCTTACACTGTGACCAGTAGTATACTAAGAACAAAGGGATCTGGGAATACTGATCCAAAATTCCTTGAAAGTGACGTTACAGGTAGATGGGGTTGTAAAGAAAGCTTTTGGCACACTGGCTTTCATAAATCAATGTATCGAGTAAAGGAGTTGAGATGTTATGTTGAAATTTTATAAGACATTGGAGAGGCCTAATTTGAAGTACTGTGTTCAGTTTTGATAACCTACCTACAGGAAAGGTGTAAATAAGATTGAAAGAGTGCAGAGAAGATTTACAAGGATGTTGCCAGGACTTGAGGACTTGAGTTATGGGGAAAGGTTGAATAGGCTTTGCAACTATTAGTAACAACAAATTTTCAGAGTGACAAACTACGATAATAAAATTAAGAACTGCATAAAAGAAAATGTGTAAATAATCTTAAAAAGAATTGAAATTACAAATAAAGCAAGTCTTTGCTTGATTGTGTTATCAATTAAATCAAGTATAATATGATTATAGTCTTCATTTCATCATTATTTGGGTATTTACCTGGACAAAGACGTTGTTTGTATAAAGCTGCTCTTCAATTAGGCTTCCACATGCACTTCTCCCCTCTCTAAATTCTTCCAGTGATTCTCCTGCATCACGATCTGTGAAAGGACTCAGCCTACCTTGTATTCTAGAGCTGAAATTCTGGAAAATTAAGTAAATTAAAAAGGTGTGGCCACATCTGACCACAATTTTAACTATAAAATGGGTATTTTAAAACTTTAATTCAAAACTGTGTAATTTGACTTTTTTTTTTCCAGAAGATCCTAACCATCTTGTTTTAATGCAACAGGTTCCAAAATATATAGTTTTAAAATACAAAAAGCGGTTTACAATCTGTCCATTCCAAGAACTTGCCCTTATCCATATAAGCCACATCTGCCATGCAATAATAGGAGAACATGTGGAATGAATCCGCAAGAACAGATCTATTTGTTTTAGTTTGGAACAATCCTAACATTTTTGTCAACAGCAAAATGCTTGCAAGATTTCCATTATCTAAATTAATTCTTCTTTCTGGAGGTCAGTATGTGTTTGCTGATTTGAAGTTATGGAGCTGTATCTCTGATTTGCAATTTAAATAAGCCTTTTAGAACATCTGCAGAAATGCAATGCACCTTCTTCACAGAAACAGGAGGATGAAGAACATTGTTTTCCCCAAACGTGTAAGAAATAGTAACAAGACATCCTGCTCTGGATGATGCCTACTTAAAGAAACTAAGTATGACAGGAATGGAATTATTTGCTCCAGGGAGAAAGCATCCATTGTAAAGGGAGGCTGCTTCTCTATGAATTGCTCTGTCAGGTGTTGTCATTTTCTTAATTAAATGGTTGTGGTGGAAATAAAAAAACACAGCCCCTGGATAAGTCTGCTGCAAAATGGAGGAAGGGGGAGGGCTTGCTTGTGTTCCAAAACCTATTAGTATGCATGACAAGACCTGACATGCCTATGATGAGGATAATGCATTAAAACCATGTTGAAAGCAGAGAAATAGGGTTGGTTGATAACTCAGAATTATGTTGCTCTTGGTTATTAAATGTCATAGTTCTGAGAGATGAATGTTTCCCATTTTGGTCTGTACCAAATGACCAAAAGATGGGAGTGAGGATGTGACAGAAAATGCTGAATCATTCACAAGTGTCAGTTACATTATGTACGCCAAATGTCCATCACAGATATTAATACATCCTGACTGCACTGTATGGCTGACAACACGTAACAATTAGATACCATGCTATAGTTGGTACACTCATCCAAAGGATGGAAGCTTTCATTTGGCAAGAAAGATTCAATATTTTATATTTGTGAAAAGTGCATAATAGTAATTTGGAATTAAGAAAAAAAGAATATACCTCTGTTTCTGTAAAAGCTTCATAATTTTCATTAATACTTAATTCTTCTCTGTAGTTTCTGGTTCCAGGTAAAAACACACAACCATTGTTTACATTTCTCCTTAATTGTTTTTCTTCCAGATTTGGATTCTTTTCCTTTTTCTTTGCCCTTCGAATTGAGGCATACTCTGGTACGTCCATGTAAACAGCTGGTTCCATTAAACCTTGTTGGTTTTGAGTTGATATAGTAATTTCTATTCCATTAGCCCCACATCTAGGTTCAGATTGCCGATCACCAGGATTCTGTCCATAATTTGTTCCAACACTCTCATACAATGAATCTTCAATAGTGTTCTGCTGACAAGGGAAGTCTTTAACCTGGGAATAAACATGGTCCATGTCTTGTACCAACTTTCCTCCAGGAACGTGAGGCAATTCTCTGCTCTGGTGAAGCCATGAGTTTCCTGAGTCCTGCTCCTCTCCCTCCTGCGAAAGTTCTGTTCCTGACAGTCGAAGATAGTCAACTTGCCAGCTTCTCAAATCTCCTACAGGAAAAGTGAATAATTTAACCACTGTATCCAGAGCTACAAAACTGAAGTGCATTTTGTCACACAATCATTCTGGGGGTGGCGGGGAATGGGGAATAAGCCAGATTTATCACTACATCACATTTCCAATAACTGAGCATCGCATAGATGTAGAACTCGTGGAGTGCCCAAGTATCTGAGGTTTTTGCATGCAGGAAGAGACAAAACAATGCACAGAATTCCAGAGCACAAGTTCATTATCATAAGGCTTTGGATGTAGGGTGGTAAAGATAGCGGAGTGGCAATGGGTGCAGGAAGAGTGGAAGAAGAGGACAAAGATGATAGATGAAAAGGGCAGAGCAACACACATCATGAGACAGGAAAAGCTCTCTGTATGTCATTGGCTATGTGCCCAATAACCACAAAGTTTTTTCCTAACAAATTCTTTGGCAGTGGCTCTATTCAGCTGAAAGGAGCATAAGTGAGGCCAAATAAAAGAGCAGTAATGCACCAGTGAAATAGACAAGTGTATTCACTGCATCCACACTCAGCTTTGTTATCAGCACACTTTCCAAACAGAGTGAACTACAGGTGACAGAGATTGTTGTTCACCTCACTCGTTCCGTTAACGAAACCTACAGGCCTCATGCAACAATGATTAACTCTTCACCAACACTGAAAGTCATGCCAGACATTAAATATTTTGAAACACAGCTTTCTAACATATCCTGAACTTGTTATTTACTGTGAGCCATGGTCCCTGCTGAGTTGTTTTAACTTGAAATAGTCTTACAGATTAAACAATATGTAATACTCTGTTTCGTTTGCTTGCAAGACTAAAGAACTACATTTGTTAAATATTCATTTTTAAATCGTCTGTGTCACCTCCTCCTCTTTGGAGCTTTCTGGTAAAATGCAGTTCATAAAGTATAAAATATCATTACTTAGTCGATTACTTACTTTCACCATTGCAGTGTATCCTGTTGGGATCACGTGCTCCTGTTTCTGGTGTGCTAACAGGTCGAAGCTGGGGGGTGTAGCCTGCAGACTAAACACAATATCATGACAGTAAATTGTACATTTGGTCTAATTATTGTGCAACATATTGTCCTTAATAGTTTAGTTCATTTAAAATGTGATATTAAAATCCTCTAAAAACATTTAACCATATCAAGTAAATTCTAACACAACAAGCAGTTTATCAGGGCTTACATGCAACCCATTTTGTCATCCATCAAAACAATCCAGGGATGCTTTTAGAGTAGGCATCAGAGATCATGCCTCCAAATACAGTAATTATTTAAGGTCTGGTGATCAGTCACACATTATGCAGGCAATAAAGAAAATTTAATCAAAAGTAGTCTGGGGTATTGGACTGATGATCTCATGATGGCAGAATGTAATACCTCAGGCCATCAGCCTGAACCAGCTGGTACCACTTGCACCTTCACATCAGAAAGTAATCAGCTGAAATCCCAATGGGCAACTGAATATTAGTTCTGGGCTGCAGTCTGAGGGAGCACTGAGTTGAGTGCTGTACTCCATATGCAATATTAAGCCTGGCTGAACGTTTTGGATCGTAACACACAGACTGACGAGCGACAAGATTACTCCACATACAGTATCTTAGCCTATATTTATCATTCAACCAACACTACCAAAAGAGAAATCAACATGCTGCTTGTGTGTCTTTACTGTTTAGAAAATCATCTGACATGTATCTTTTCTCACATTTCAGGTAGTTCTACATCAGTACAATTCTGAATGCTGTGGTAAGCTGCAAGTTCCACTGATTGCTGCTGCTAATATCTTCCAATGAAATTGATGGCCTTTGCAGAGCACAACAGTGAATAGCTTAAACAAGAGACAATATGCCATTGATAGAAATCTGAGCAACACACAGAGAATGCTGGAGGAACTCAGCTGGCCAGGCAGCATCTATGGAAAAGGGTAAGCAGTGGACGTTTAGGGCCTGATGAAAGGTCTCAGCCCAAAATATCAACCGCTTACTCTTTTCTATAGATGCTGCCGGTTAAGAGCTTACCCTGGAAATTACTGGGCAGTGACTTCAAAGGTTCATTTATTATCAAAGTATGAACAATTTCAGAGTTGCTTCTCCAGATAGCCACAAAACCAAGAAAAGAATGGTAGCATGATCATCGACCCCCAAAACCCCGACTCCCCACAGAAAAAAAATGAACTAAAATGGAACAGGCACATTGACCCCCAAAATCCCTCTCTCCTGCACACTAAAAATGAGAAGGATTGAGCAAAAAACACAAAATAACCCATAAGCCTTAAAAAAAAGTGAGGGGCCATAAAGGAAATGACAACCAATTTTAAAATAAGCAGCATTTAATCACCCTGGGTTTTGGCATTTGATGAAAGCCATTATAAATCACCTGATGGACAATTATTGCTGTCATTCTAGATCCCATCAATACAGAGACCAACTCATTGTGCTGGCACAGCATGTTTTTGGAAGAGCACAAGATGATTATTAAGGTTCAGGAACATCATCTTGATTTATAGATGGAAAGAGAAATGGCCTTTAATCACAAATGTGATTAAAGGCCATTTCTCTTTCCACCTCTGCTGAATATTTCTGTTCTCTGTTTTTTTATATATTATAGATGCCGTTTCAGTGCCTGCAGGTTTTAGCATTTTGATTTCAAATGTGTTCGTGACTGTATCATCTTTGCCACAGGGTGGCAATGCAGCACAGAGTCAGAACCACAGACAATTTTTTTTGTAGCATTCTACACTTGCTAGCCAACTTGAATTGATTTTGAGAAGGTGATGGTAAGCCATTCTGGAAATCACTCCACCTTTTTTTGTTTGGGCAGGAGTCCCCGGATTTGGACACCTATTATTGATCTGTATCAACAGTATGCAATAGAAGTTTTTCCACAGTATCTTGGCACATGGAGCAATGATAAAAATCAAATACCAATATACTTCCAAGTAAGGGTGATATGGGACTTTGAAGGGATCCTGCAGGAGATGGTTTAACCATGCACCTACTGCTCTTGACAATTTTTCTGGTGGAACGATAGATTGGCAAACGCTTTAAAAGGCATCTTCCCGAACTGCTGCAGTACATCATATAGATATCACAAAACAACATCATGATGAGGTGAAGGAACTCTTAAGGAGCTCAGCAACTGAAACACAATTTCTATGATACTTGCAGTTAAAGAACTTACCATACCAACCAGCTTCACTCCTTCAGTCTTAATTTTTTTTTCCTTATTGTTTCTGCCACATAAACATAAAATAATTGTTTTATACTGAAAAGTATACGATTCCTTACTCCTACTTAAATAACAGATTTACTTTTAATATTTAATGTTTTGTTTACAAAAGTGACTCCAAAGTTGCACTTATTGTCAAATCAATCTCTATATATTCATCTATATTTTGAGTAAAAGACAAAATACACACCTAGTAAAAGATGCTAATCCCAATAAAACATTGAATTGTTCTGGTGTCAGTCGAGAGAAATAATGGAGAATTGGCAAATGTAGCTGATTTCAGGTTCCATTCCACTCTCAGCTCTCCTACCCCCACCTCCATCAAAGACCTGCTGCTAAACATGACTGGGTGCATAGAGCCTCATCCATTGACACCAACTTTAATTGGTGGGCTGATGTGTGACTTTTTGTTATTTTTCGGGGTACGTGATGATTTCTTAATGTTCTAAGGTGAAAATTTTCTTGGCAAAATGTAATTCCCTTGTGTAGGACAAATACTATTAATATTGCCTTGCATGCCTCACTGGACTAGCTTCTCACATTGAGGTTGGGAGAGTGAATTTTACTCTAGGGACTTATTGATTAAAATATACTCTTATACGTGCATGACACTCTCCTTTTCCCAATGTTGGTTTTAGACTTAAATCTATTGAATCTACTGAGTGGCTTTGCAAAAATTGAGCATTTAAGTACTTAAATGTGTTGAAAATTCCAGACCATTATTCCTGGATGATGAAAACTATGATGACATGGTGCAGATATAACTTGACATTTGTCCAATTAATCAACAGCAGAGATCCATTAAGCAAACAGGAAGCTTAACCAACTAACCCAATGTAGCAGCGAATGCAAAGAATGGTCAATATCTTGTAGCCCCGAAAACCTCAATAATGGAAGCATATCACAAATGGTGAGCAACTAAAGTGCAGTTTCCGTTGGAATGTAGGAAAATATTGATACATACAAATACATATTTTTTGCTAATTTCAAAACAGCTTTCTTTAGCTGATACACAAAAGTCTTGCCATTCAGTAAGTAGGAAATAGCTGAATTAAGTAGTTTTTACCTATTTGGACTGCAAATCCCTTAATGATGATATTGTTTAATTGATAAATGGCAAATATTTAAGAAGCTGGTTTCGCTATTAGTGTGCTTTGATATACTCTTCTTCTGTGCATCTTCCTCCCTTGAAAATGTTGTCTAGTTTTCTATTTCCAAAATTGCAGTTATCAACATATGACTGTGGCTTACACTGACTTGCTTGGCAATCACTCGTCCTTACTGATGGATGAAACTGAAACCATATTGGCACATCTGTAAGGGCATGATTTGGAACGTGCTATTTAAGACATCAAATTATCAGTCACAGAAACACCTTTGAATTTAATTTTTAAAACTAATTAATGCCGCATACACATATAGCATTGTGGTTGAAAACATTTCCTGTGTCACATTTGTCTTTTGCATATTTGTTAACAACATAGAATGAAATACTTTAGTTGACTGAGTCCTAGCTGGGTCATAGAGCAATACACTCCCCACTAATTTCCCACAACACTAATTTCACCACACTGTCATCAACCTCCCCCCAGATTCTACCTTCTACACAAGGGGCAATCTATAATGGCTAATTAACAGCTCAGGGGATCTGGGTTCACCCGGAACTGGGGGAATGTCTGTCTTCAGCTTGCAAGTTTACCCTGTCACTGCATGAGTTTCCCCTGGGTGCTCTTATTTTGTCTCAATACCCAAAGTTACTTCTCCCCAGAATAATCTTCCTACTAAAGTTAAGTGGTAGATGGGGTGTTGGGTGTTGGGTGTAAGGGAGTTGGTGGCGTAATTTACAAGGGTACAGGAAAATACGTAGCGGCGGAATGGATCTTTATGGGATTGTTCCTCTGGTGCTAACATGGACCAGTTGGCCCAAGTGGCTTTCTGCTGCAAGGTTGTGAGTACAAAACTTAAAACTGCAGGAATTACAACAATGCAAAGATTTAAAAACCTTAAGCAAGTTTTGTTCAATTCTCCACATTATGGTTTCTACTATTTATTTACTCAACATTTAGCTCTAGGTGTCTTAATTAATCTGAATACTGTAAAGGTAAATAAAGTGCCAGAGTCTTTTTTACATTTTATTATTCAAGTATTAGGTGACTTTAATTAACTTTGAGGTAAATATGACTAATAGACTGCACTTCTAATATTGAACAGAAAATGTAATACTACTCTGCAATATTCATTACCATTTTGAGCTCCCTTTGAGTTTCGGTTGCCTTTAACCAGAATTGAACCGATCTTGCATCTAACAAGAAGACTGCATTGCCCAGATGTAGAAAACTCTTGCAAACAGAGACCGTCGCAAAGTCACTCAGTTTTCATCTGAAGAGGTTTTTGGCTTATAGGAAACTGAACATTCTATAATTCTTCAGTTATTTATCCCAGTGAGTGTCAGCAGCTTTGTTTTACAGTTCCAGGGGCATGTTATTTGCATAGCACTTCTTATTACAAATCATGTTGACTATCTTTTCCTCTACAGAGTCAAAGTCAAAGTACAAACGTATATATATGTCACCATATACTAACCTGAGATTCATTTTCTTGCAGGCATTTACAGGAAAAATAAAGAATTAGAATTTGTGGAAAAACTATATAGAAATAAAAATCTGGCTCACAGCCAATGTGATAAAGAAGTCATCTGTGGGTTGTGGAATCAGTTTACAGTAGTAATGAGTGAAGTTATCTACACTAGTTCAGGAACCTGCTGATTGTAATTGTTCCTGAACCTGATGGCGGGGGACCGAAGAATTCTGTACCTCCTACCTGATTGCAGTATTGAGAAGAAGGCATGGCCTAGATGGCCGGGGGGTGGCGGGAGGATGGAGTCTTTGACAATAGACACTGCTCCTCATAAATGTGCTCAGTGGTGGGGAAGGCTTTGGCTGTAATGGACTGGGTTGTATCCACCCCTCTCTGGATGGTTTTCCATTCTTGGGCATTGGTGTTTCCATACCAGGCTGTGATGCAGCCCGTTACGATACTCTCCACTGTGCATCTATAGAAGTCTGTCGCTTCTAAGCAAGCAGAAGTGCTGTTGTGCCTTCTTTGTAATTGCAATTACATGCTGGTCCCAGGACACGGTAGCGTAGTGGACAGCACAAAGTTCTACACTCCAAGCAACCTGGGTTCAATTCCCGCCGCTGCCTTTAAGGAACTTGTACGTTCTCTCCACAACTGCGTGGGTTTCCTCCAAGTGCTCTGATTTCCTCCCACAGTCCAAAGATGTACCAGTTAGTAGGTTAATTGGTCATTGTAAATTGTCCTGTGGTTACATTGGGGTTGCTAAGCAATGGGGCTCAAAGGGCCAGAAGTGCCATTCTGCGCTGATTCTCAATAAAATTTTAAAAAATATATCGTATCCTCTGATATGATAACGCCAATGAATTTAAAGTCACTAGCCTCCTCTACCTTCGATGGACATTGGAGGTTAGGGTAGAAGCTATAGACAAATATGTTTAGTAGGGCACAAATATGGTTAGCTAGATATAGTATGCTTTGTGGAAACCCCTCTCCACCGAGACTGTCTAACCTGTTGATTGTTTCTCGCATTTTCTGTTTTTATTTCATATTCCCAGCACTTAAAAAAATTTCATGCAATACTTTAGACAAATGACTGTGCCTTCGCCAGGAGCTTATTCATCTCTTTTTCTAACGTTGGGGATGCTATTCATCAATCGGAATTATTTTTTAGGACATGTTCACATGGTGTTTGAACGTCACAAGCTGTTAATTGCTTTTTTCTCTGCAGAATGAGTCTGCAGAAACTGAACTGGAAGGGAAGTGGTGCAGAGACTCTGACACAGATCATCATATACCAGATGAATGTGACACCTTCAAGCATAATATGGCTCTTCAGGACTTCTTTGCAAATTTGTGCATCTTTCTAAAGCAACTGAGAGAAACACTGCATAATCTTCCCAGGTTTGGTATACTTCAGAGGGAACCAGGAGAAGCAAGTTCCTGCCTGACTAATACTTATCCTGCAGTGACCAACCTCAGACCAGTTGCTTCAACTGAAACACAGTTTCTGTGTATAGGCAGCCCGTAATCTCTCAAACCTGGCATATCAGCACAAGTAGCAATAAACATTCGTGTTTACACACAACATCCAGAGTAAGTTGCCCACGTGTTTGTTCACTGGTGCTGGGTAGAACAACATTAATGCATTTCTTCACACACTAGCAGGCAGGATCATAGGCAAGGGGAAAGGAGTTTGCATGAAAATAAGCACATTTTCAGCAGGAGCGGAAATGATCCATTGCAGCTTACCTTGGGCAGTAGTTACAGAGGAATGAGAGCAGCACCAGGAAAAGCAGGGCACCTCCAGACACCAGTAAACCATAGAGTGCCAGCGAAGGATGACTCTCCTGTGTAAGTCCTGTCCTCTTGAACAATTGCAGATGGAGAGGAGCCATAATCTTCTGTTAGTCGCACTCTCAACTATGGAGCAAAATCAAATAATCAAAGACTATCAAGACAAGCCCAATTTATAGCTGTGACATATTTTACTGACATTTGAATCACAAGTACTTTTTGAAATGCTAGACAGCATCTTTTAGTACATCTTTACTGTTTATTTTGCTTATAGTGTTTAATCAAGCAGTCAGGAGCTGTGTTTTGATAATCAATACTATTTCAGATGCAGCTCCCCCTACTCTTATGTATTCCTTGATACTTAGCTGTGAAAAATATTAACACAAAGGATGTCTTAGCTGCCTTCTCAAAAAAGGAATGGGGAGGTTGGAAGGAAGCTTGCAGTCTTCAGTTTACTCGGGCAAGCAACAAGAACAGCTCTTGAAATATGATGAAATCCATCCTCAGATTTCTCCTTACAGCGCAGTCTGCCTGTTTGCATGAACAGGAGTTGATTCAGGTTACTTACTCCTTAGAGGCTGTTGTCATTCAATAGATCATGACTGATTCTGTATCACAATACCATATTCCCTAGTACATATAGCCCTTCATGCTTTCTCTATCTAGAAATCCATCTAGCACCTTCTTACCACACACATCAAAGTTGCTGGTGAAAACAGCAGGCCAGGCAGCATCTCTAGGAAGAGGTACAGTCGACGTTTTGGGCTGAGACCCTTCGTCAGGACTAACTGAAAGAAGAGCTAGTAAGAGATTTGAAAGTGGGAGGGGGAGGGAGAGATCCAAAATGATAAGAGAAGACAGGAGAGGATGGAGCCAAGAGCTGGACAGGTGATTGGCAAAAGGGATATGAGAGGATCATAGGACAGGAGGCCCAAGGAGAAAGAAAAGAGGGAGGGGGAGAAAACCCAGAGGATGGGCAAGGGGTATAGTGAGAGGGACAGAGGGAGAAAAAGGAGAGAGAGAAAAAGAGAAAGAAAAAGAATGTGTGTATAAAAATAATAACTGATGGGGTACGAGGGGAAGGTGGGGCATTAGTGGAAGTTTGAGAAGTCAATGTTCATGCCATCAGGTTGGAGGCTACCCAGACAGAACATAAGGTATTGTTCCTCCAACCTGAGTGTGGCTTCATCTTTACAGTGGAGGAGGCCGTAGATAGACATACCAGAATGGGAATGGGATGTGGAATTAAAATGTGTGGCCACTGGGAGATCCTGCTTTCTCTGGCGGACAGAGCATAGGTGTTCAGCGAAATGATCTCCCAGTCTGCGTCGGGTCTTGCCAATATATAGAAGGCCACATCGGGAGCACCGGACGCAGTATATCACTCCAGCTGACTCACAGGTGAAATGTCGTCTCATCTGGAAGGACTGTCGGGGGTGAATGGTGGTAAGGGAGGAAGTGTAAGGGCATGTGTAGCACTTATTCTGCTTACAAGGATAAGTGCCAGGAGGGAGATCGGTGGGGAGGGATGGGGCGGACGAATGGACAAGGGAGTCGCGTAGGGAGCGATCCCTGCAGAAAGCGGGGGGGGGGAGGGAAAGATATGCTTAGTGAGGGTATCCCGTTGGAGTTGGCAGAAGTTACGGAGAATTATATGTTGGACCCGGAGGCTGGTCGGGTGGTAGGTGAGGACAAGGGGAACCCTATTCCTAGTGGGGTGGCGGGAGGATGGAGTGAGAGCAGATGTGTGTGAAATAGGGGAGATGCATCTGAGAGCAGAGTTGATGGTGGAGGAAGGGAAGCCCCCTTCTTTAAAAAAGGAGGACATCTCCCTCGTCCTGGAACGAAAAGTCTCATCCTGAGAGCAGATGCGGTGGAGACAGAGGAATTGCAAGAAGGGGATGGCATTTTTGCAAGAGACAGGGTGAGAAAAGGAATATTCCAGATAGCTGTGAGAGTCAGTAGGCTTATAGTAGACATCAGTAGATAAGCTGTCTCCAGAGATAGAGACAGAAAGATCTAGAAAGGGGAGGGAGGTGTCAGAAATGGACCAGGTAAACTTGAGGGCAGGGTGAAAGTTGGAGGCAAAGTTAATGAAGTCAACCAGCTCAGCATGCATGCAGGAAGCAGCACCAACGCAGTCATCGATGTAGCGAAGGAAAAGTGGGGGACAGATACCAGTATGAGCTTGGAACATGGACTGTTCCACATGCCAACAAAAAGGCAGGCATAGCTAGAACCCATGCGGGTGCCCATAGCTACACCTTTAGTTTGGAGGAAGTGGGAGGAGCCAAAGGAGAAATTATTAAGAGTAAAGACTAATTCCGCTAGACGGAGCAGAGTGGTGGTAGAGGGGAATTGGTTAGGTCTGGAATCCAAAAAGATGCGAAGAGCCTTGAGACCTTCCTGATGGGGGATGGAAGTATATAGGGACTGGACATCCATGGTGAAAATAAAGCGATGGGGGCCAGGGAACTTAAAATCATCGAAAAGTTTAAGGGCGTGAGAAGTGTCACGAACATAGGTGGGAAGGGATTAAGTATACTCAGTGACTTGGTTTCAGTATTCCAGAGTATTACACTCTCTGAGTTAAGAAATTTTTCCTCATCTCAATTCTAAATGTCTTAACGCACAGCCAGAGGATAAGACCTCTGGTTAGAGATATTCCATTCAGGAGATGCATCCACCCTGGCAAGCCCTGATAAAATTCTGCAGGTTTCAAAGAGGACTCCTTTCATTCTTCTAAACTCTAAGGAATACAGACCTAATCAACCTAGACTCTCATTGAACAACAAACCTGCCATCCCAGGATTCAGTCTGGTGGTCTTTGTTGTGCTTCCAATACGAGAAATATGTCTATTTTTATGTAAGACCAGTCTCACACTGAAGCCAAGGTATTCAATTCAATTTAAAGTACATTTGCTGATGACACAAAGGTTGGGGATGTTGTGGATAGTGTAGAGGGCTGTCAGAGGTTACAGAGGGACATCAATAGGATGCAAAACTGGGTTAAGAAGTGGTAGATGGAGTTCATTCCAGTTAAGTGTGAGATGGTTCATTTTGGCAGGTCATATACGATGGCAGAATATAGTATTAATGGTAAGACTCTTGGCAGTGTGGAGGATCAGAGTGATGTTGGAGTCTGAGTCCATAGGGCACTCAAAGCTGTTGCACAGGTTGACTGTGTGGTTAAGAAGGCAATATGGCACATTGGATAGATACATGGAGCTTAGAAAAATAGAGGGCTATGGGTAACCCTAGGTAATTTCTAAAGTAAGTACATGTTTGGCACAGCACTGTGGGCTGAAGGGCCTGTATTGTGCTGTAGGTTTTCTATGTTTACATTTATTATCAAAGAGTGCAAGTTCACCTGGACAGAGCTCTGGAGAGCCGAACCATTGCACATCAAGTTTCTCATCCAATCAGTCTATGGCGTTCTCCCAAGTCCAGCCAACCTGCACAGGTGGGGCATAGCAAACACTCCATGCCAACTGTGCCAGAAGAGGGGCACCTTGGAGCATATCCTAAGTTGCTGCTCGAAGGTGTTGGGGGAAGGGCGATACTGCTGGTGCCATGACAAAGTCCTAAGGTCTATGGTGGACACAATCAGCACAGCGATTTAAGACAGTGAAAATCAGCATGCTCTCAAACAGTCCATCACCTTTACTAGAGGGGGGAGAAGGCTCAACATTGGCCTAGCTCCTTGGGAGGGCTTCCTGCCACTGCACGAGACTGGCAGCTCCAAGTCAACCTAGGGAGGCAGCTCGAGTTCCCAGAGAACATCGCAGCCACTCCGCTCTGCCTGGACATGGTGTTAATACCGGAGTCTACAAAGCAAGTGGTCCTGCTGGAACTTTCTGTCCCCTGGGAAGACTGGATTGAAGAGGCCAACAAGCGCAAGAGGGCTAGACACACATATCTTGTTGCAGAACGCTGGAGCAATGGCTGGAGAGCTCGCTGTGAGCCAGTCGAAGTTGGGTGCTGGGGCTTTGCTGGCCATTCATTACAGCAGACTCTATAACTCCTTGGAGTTAAAGGACTGCAGTGCAGAAGAGCCACCAAAAACATTCTGGAGGCTGCTGAAAAGGCCTCACAGTGGCTGTGGATCTGGAGGGGGGGATCCGTGGATTAGTGCGCCACTTAGACACAAGTCAGGGGCTGATCACCCCCAGCTGGATCGCCCGGTTGAGGCTGTCTGATGATTAAAGACCCGAAACACCCTATGACCCCGGGTTCATCATTGAAGATGTGTCCAAGTAGCACCAGAAGGTGTACTGTATTCTACAACAAATATAGCTTTGAGATTTGTTTGCTTACAGGTATTCACAAAGCAAGAAACCTGAAAGAACCCAATTAAGGAAAAAAATAAAAACACCAATGCCCGATTCGCAAAAGAAAGGGGGAAAACTCGAATCACACAAACAATTGAAACGAACAACATTCTGAACCAAATAAGAGTCCTTAGATCCGAACCCCAGAGCTGCCCTGAGCAAGCCCAAAGCCTCGCTATCAGTTCATCATATGAGCAGGCACATTATATTAGGTAATTTTCTTATCTATGACTCCTTAAGACTTCTACTCTGAATAAAATTTGGGATGCAGATTTACTAGTTTGGCTAATAACATCATGCACTTTAAGACAGCATTTCACACTGAGAGCATGGATGCGATCAATGAGTTGTCAGTGCATCGAGAATCACCTGTTTCTCTCGCTTTCCATTTACCCACTGACAATTTCAGTCCTATTCATCTTTCCTTATTCGTTGATGCATGCCAATTTTATCAACTTATATTTCTTAGAAATATTTATTTACTGAGATCCAGCACTGAATCAACCCTTCCAGCCCTTTGATCCACACTGCCCAGCAATCCCCCAATTTAATCCAAGTCTAATCATGGGACAATTTACCAAAACCAAATAACCTATCCAGGAGAACATGCAAACTCCTTACAGGCAGTGACGGGACTTGAACCTGGGTTCTCTTATACTAACCACAATGCTACTGTAGAACATAGAACATAGAATAGTACAGCACAGTACAGGCCCTTCAGCCCACAATATTGTGCTGACCCTCAACCACTGCCTCCCATATAACCCCCCACCTTAAATTCCTCCATATACCTGTCTAGTAGTCTCTTAAACTTCACTAGTATATCTGCCTCCACCACTGACTCAGGCAGTGCATTCCACGCACTAACCACTCTCTGAGTAAAAAACCTTCCTCTACTATCTCCCTTGAACTTCTCACCCCTTACCTTAAAGCCATGTCCTCTTATATTGAGCAGTGGTGCCTTGGGGAAGAGGCGCTGGCTATCCACTCTATCTATTCCTTTTATTATCTTGTATACCTCTATAATGTCTCCTCTCATCCTCCTTCTCTCTAAAGGGTAAAGACCTAGCTCCCTTAACCTCTGATCATAATGCATACTCTCTAAACCAAGCAGCATCCTGGTAAATTTCCTCTGTACCCTTTCCAATGCTTCCACATCCTTCCTATAGTGAGGTGACCAGAACTGGACACAGTACTCCAACTGTGGCCTAACCAGAGTTTTACAGAGCTGCATCATTACATCGCGACTCTTAAACTCTATCCCTCGACTTATGAAAGCTAACACCCCATAAGCTTTCTTAACTACCCTATCCACCTGTGAGGCAACTTTCAGGGATCTATGGACATGTACCCCCAGATCCCTCTGCTCCTCCACACTACCAAGTATCCTGCCATTTACTTTGTACTCTGCATTGGAGTTTGTCCTTCCAAAGTGTACCACCTCACACTTCTCTGTGTTGAACTCCATCTGCCACTTCTCAGCCCAATTCTGCATCCTATCAATGTCTCTCTGCAATCTTCGACAATCCTCTACACTATCTACAACACCACCAACCTTTGTGTCATCTGCAAACTTGCCAACCCACCCTTCTACCCCCACATCCAGGTCGTTAATAAAAATCACGAAGAGTAGAGGTCCCAGAACAGATCCTTGTGGGACACCACTAGTCACAACCCTCCAATCTGAATGTACTCCCTCCACCATGACCCTCTGCCTTCTGCAGGCAAGCCAATTCTGAATCCACCTGGCCAAACTTCCCTGGATCCCATGCCTTCTGACTTTCTGAATAAGCCTACCATGTGGAACCTTGTCAAATGCCTCACTAAAATCCATATAGATCACATCCATTGAACTACCCTCATCTATATGCCTCGTCACCTCCTCAAAGAACTCTATCAGGCTTGTGCCATTTATAAATTAGTAAACTACTCACCAACAACTGCTTCCTCATATGAGATATTAATTCAACCCTTTTATAATTTCACCAGGTCAAATATGATCTCCTTCAGGCGTGAAGTTGATAAAAATGACTGTTGTCGCAGCTGCTCCCTCTTCCACTGCTGTTACTCACTATGAAAAGTATGCAAGTACTGAGGCCGAAACTCCTGCTTTCTCTGTGAGATGTGTACTACCTGTGGTCGACACAGAAGGCAAATAACCTCCTACAAGCTTGTTACAAAACCTGACAAGAATTGCACAACACCAACACAGTGGGTGATTTTCTTTTACTGTTCTCTCCTTGAGCCCCTTAACGCCTTTTATGTCTAGAAACCTACCCAATATCTTCTTAAATACATTTAGAGACTTCACCTCCACCCCCTCTGTGGAAGAAAATTCCATACATCCAATAACTTCCCAGTGAAGAAATTTATCCTCGGCTTAGTCCTAAATATCTTACCTCAGGTTGTAAGACTGTGACTCATAGTCTCAGGCCCTTAAACCTAGGAACAGCCTTTCTCTAACCAGCCAGTCAAGCCCCACCAAAGTCCTGCCTGTTTCAATGAAATCTCCTCTTTCCTCCAAACACTGGCCCCATCAACCCAATGTGTCCTCATATGGATAATTCTGCCATTGCAGGAGTTAATATGGTAAACGTTTGCTGTACTCCCTCTCTGGCAAGCACATTCTAAGTAAGGAGACTAAAACTCTGCTCAATATTTTGGGTGTGATCTCACCAAAGTCCTGAATAATTCTGAAACATCCTTGTTGCTGTACTCAAAACCTCCTGCAATTAAGGTAAACATACCTTTTTTTTGGAAACACTTGCTGTAATACTATGTTTGCTTTTAGAGACTGGTGTGCAAAAACACTTATATCAATGCTCTTTTAATAAACATAAAGATTAGCTTTATTTGTCACGTGTACGTCGAAACATACAGTGAAAAGCCACAATTTTGGTGTCAACATAGGAAGCCCACAATTACTAACCATGCACCTTTGGACTGTGGGAGGGGACCCATCCGGTTGCAGGGAGAATGTACAAATTCCTGACAGACAGCAACAGGAATTGAACTCCTATTACTGATGCTATAAAATGTTATGCTAACCTCTAAGTTGTTGTGCTGTTGATCTATTAATATTTAAATAGCTTGCCTTTCTATTTTTCCTACCAAAGTGGATAACTTTACAATAATCCATATTACTCTGCCTCTGTCAAGTGCTCATCTGATTAAAATGTCTAAAGTCTTTGTGTCCTTCTCACAACTCGCTATCCCACTGAACTTCATGTTGACTGAAAACTTAGAAATATTGCATTTGGTTTCTCATTAAAATCATTGATAATAATTATATATAGCTAGGACTCAAGTATTGTCCACTGCAGTATCTCACTGGTCAATACCAGCCACTCTGAAAAAGACCTTTTTATTGCTTCCCTCTGTCTACTGTCAGTCAACAATTATCAAATCTTGCAATCAAGTTATTGCCAATTCTAACTACTTTAATTATTGGGACATTAACAAAGTCCTTCTGAAAATCTAAATGCACCACATTCACTGGTTCCCCCTTATCTAGTCTAGCAGCTACGTCCTCAAAATATCCCAAGAGATTTGTCTTATTCCCTTTCATAAATCTATGCCTTTCATAGTCTAATGATGTTGATATTCTTTATTATCTTGCCATGTTTCATTTATAATAGACTCCAGCATCTACTGATGTTAAGTTAACCAGTCTGCAGTTATCTGTTTCTTTCATCCTCCCTTTTTTTAAATGGATGGGAGTGAGAACACAGGAGAATATACTCTGTAATCTCATGCTCCATAATCTGTAGAATTTTGGAAGATAACAACCAGTATATCCTGTATTTCCATAGCTACCTCTGCTAATATTCTGTGATGCAGATTATCAGGCTCCATTTACTGGCTTTCAGTTCCACTATTTTCAACAGCATTACTTAAAAAAATAGTAATTCCCTTTAACTCTCTTTCGTCAGATTCATTGTTTCCTAGAACCTCCATACCTTAATCTGTGTCTTCGTCCATGATGACAGAAGCACAAAATTTGTTATTGTTTTTCTGTTTATTTGATTCCACCATTGTAAATCCTCCCATATCTGACAGTAAGGGACCCATTCGGGGTTTAGTCCTATTACAACCAGTGACCTGGCAAGGCCATTGTTGCCAGAATCTCAGATGGAGATGAGAGGGCATAGAGGAGCAAGATATACCAGCTGGTTGACTGGTGTTGTAGAAACAACCTTGCACTCAATGCCAGTAAGAGGTGATTGTGGACTTCAGAACAAGTAAGACAAGGCAACATGAACCAATCCTCACAGAGGGACCTGAAGTGGAGAAAGTGAGCAATTTCAAGTTCCTGGTCAAGATCTCTGAGGATTTAACCTGGTCCCAACATACTGATGCAGCTATAAAGAAGACAAGATGGTGGTTATTTTTTATTAGAGGTTTGGTTTGTTACCTAAAAGACCCAAAAACGTCTACAGATTTACCATGGAGAGCTTTCTGACAGGCTGCATCACTGGCTGGTATTGTGGGGGCAGGCGGGGGGTGAGGGGAGTGGGGGGCTACTGCATAGGAATGAAAGAAGCTACAGAAAATTGTAAAATTAGTCAGCTCCATCATGGGTTCTAGCCTCCATAGTGTCCAAGATATTTTCAAGGAGTGGTGGCTCAGAAAGGTGTCGTCCATTATTAAGGACCCCCATCACCCAAGAGCTGCCCTCTTCTCATTGTTACCATCAGGAAGGGGGTACAGGAGGCACACACTCAGTGATGCAGGAACAGCTTCCTCCCTTCCCCCCGAATGGACCTTGAACCCATGGACAGAACCTCACTTTTTGTTGTTATTTCTGTTTTTTGCACTATTTCAATTTAACTATTTACTATATCTTCATACTTACTGTAATTCATTTTTCTATATTTATCATGTATTGCAGTGTACTGCTGCAGTTAACACATTTCACGACATATCCTGGTGATATTAAACCTGATTCTGGTTCATTACTGACTTTATCACCAAATAAAGGGGAGCAGAGAAGGAGGATCAAGGCTAGAAAGATAGATTTTTTTTTTTATAAACCGAAGTTTTATTTTCCTTATGGGGCAATGATGAGCAGCATTGCTCTTTGCAGCCCCAGAAGAAACATTAAACTCTTCTGTGACTCAAGTTGCAACCCACCTCTCAATGTAAAGCTTTCCTCATTCCATGTAAAGTCTCCATTCCTTTAGGGACTGCCAATTGAGCACTTGCTTCATTTTACCAGGCAGTAATGAGTCTGCTCACTTAACATGAGCATCTGACCAAGGTGTGCAGTTTGCTTTGGGAATTAAAGTTGCCCCAAACCACATTGCTGAGGACAGGCTGGGTTGTTCATCTGTGATCCATTTGACTTCTACCCTGAATGAAGACTGCAGTTCAGATGTACTATTTTGACTAATAATAGAACATTACCTAAGATAGCTCCTCACAGTATGAGTATGGTATTTTTGTCAACAAAATTAATGAATTGTCAGTGTATGGAGGCTCATGCCCATTTTTTCTTGTTTTCCATTTATCCATCTACTGAATATTTCTCTCTATCTTTCTAGCTGTAAACTATAATTCACCTTTCTTTACTATGTTGCTGTCTTTAATTTTGGCAATTTGTCGGTGTGCATTTGTTTTAAGTTTTCCTACTCTAGTAACCTACTTTCTGTTATTCCTCACCAAAAATTTTATAATCTGAGATATTACTTCATGCCGTTACAGTTTCAACAGGTCAGATGGTTATCCTTGGGTGAATGATTGGCTCCTGAGTTTGATAAAAATTATTGTTGACAACAAGAATGCAACTGTTACGTTTGCCACCGCTGCCACAGAGTTTGAAACATATTTACGTAATGAAATCAAAACTCCTGTTTTCTCCCTGAGATGTGCTCTAGCCGTGGTTGATATAGTGGGTGGATAACCTCCTACAAGGTTGTGGTGACACCTGACAAGACTTGCACAACATTAACATAATAGCTGACATGTTTTTAATGCTATTTTCTCAACTGCTTGATGTTGTTTGTGTCGAGAACCTTACAAACTTTATTCTTAAATATACTTCAACACCTGGTTGCTTTCTGTGGTAGAAAAGTATCTCCTCAATTCATACCTAAATGCCTTACCCCCATATCTAAGACTGTCACCCATGGTTCTAGACACATCTCCTCAGTCAGGGGAAAATTCTCCCAACATCCATGCTACGTACAGGTATACGTTAGAATACTGCATACTTCAGTGAAATTCCCTCATTCTTCAAAATTGCAATAGATGCAGGCTTTGTCAACCTAGCATCTTCTCATAGGACTGTTGCTATCCCAGGATTCAGTCTGGTGAACTTTTATTGTACCCTTTCTATGGCATGTATATCTTTTTCTAAACAAGGAGACCAAAACTGCACACATTACTCCAGTTGTGGGCTCGCCCCTCAGCTCCATCAACCCCTAATTCCCAACTTCTGTTCAGCTTGTTGCAGACATTGAGATATCAAAGACATGCTGCTTATGATTTTCTGTTCTTTGGTTTTAATTCTAGAAGGGATGAAAACAGCTCTGTTGTTAGGAGAAAATATTTGAAAAGTTGGGTCTACATAAAAAAAAATGGAAGCAGCACAGTTTACAGTTAGTGATGTTGTTGCTTAACAACTCCAGCCATCTGGCTTCAGTCCTAACCTCAGTGATGTCGGTGTGAACTTTGTATATTCTCCCTGTAACAGCATGGGCGTTCGATGGTTTGCTTGACTCAGTAGGCCAAAAGGCCTATTTCTATTCTCTGTTCCTCTGTGAAACTCAGAATTGACATCTGGAGCACTGTAACGTTGTGGTTAGCGCATTTGCTTTACAGTGCCAGCAATTACAAGTCGGGGTTCGATTCCCACCACTGTCTGAAAGGAGATATCATGTTCTCCGCCTGACCTCACCGCTTCCGCTCGGTGCTCCAGTTTCCTGCCACATTCCAAAGACAAAAAGTCAGGGTTAGAAATGTGCCAACATGCTACGTTGGCAGCGGATGTGTGGTGACATTTACGGCTCGCCCCCAGCACAATCCTCGCTGATTTAGTTTGATGCGAATGACACGCTTCACTGTATGTTTAGATGAAAATGTGACAAATAAAGTTAAGCTTTAATCTTTATCTGATCAGATTCTTAATAACCAAAGTGCTATTGAGACTTCCATGTAATTTTAGGCAACATTCCTCCATTCCCTTGTCCGGCACCCATTACTGGGTTCCAATATATTTGCCCTCTTCCTCGCTGTTGTGAGTTTTCTTTCTGGAGATGCTGTTGCTCTTTATCCTCCAATATTGTGGCAGACCACTCATCAGTCTTATCACTTCGCTCTGTACACGGTGAGTGCTATAAAACACCCAGTCTATTGCTATTTGTCCAATTCAAAACACTGAGGACTTTTTCTTTTCACAAAATGAAAGCTTAATTAAATCACAACAAAATGCAGGAAAATTACTGCACTTTCAAACAGGCTCACAACTTTGAGAGAAAGAGTTCCTAGAACACACCATACCTTTCCTAACCTAAGATGTCCCAAAGTCTTTTACAGACAACAAAAGTATTTTTGAAGTTTGGTTCAATATTATAATGTAGGAAGAGGAAACATTTTCATGTTACAGGTCTTTGCTGATAATGAGAAGATTAGGAAAGTCTTGCAATGCTGATTTCATCATGTTTGTTGCAGAGTCAGTGGTCATAAGATTTTATTCCATAATCCGGTTTTGTTGAATTTGCAGTCTTTGTTGCCCATCCTGCCAAATGTAATGCACATTTTTTTTGGAATTTATCTAGCCATAAAACAGCAGTGTTTAAAAAAAACACTCCCAAAATACAAATTTATATTTGACTAGCCAGCATTAAAGAATATATGAACAAATATTTGCAAAGCCACTTTGCCAGTGCTTAGGGTCCATGTGCTAACACACTCCATGGAACAGATTAACACAAAGACAGCCCTTTGGGTTTGAAGGTCATTGATAAGTTTTCATTGTTCATCATATCTGATTATTTTTCTGTGAATTGACATTCACAGAAAAATAATCAGATATCTTCCAAAAGTCTATTTTCCTCTTCAAAGTAATGTTGTAGAATCTTCAAAAGTAACTGAATCCTATAACGTGCTTTAAAAATATTACTAATAGGTCTACATGACTGATTCAAATAAAGGATTTATAAATAATAAATTAATGACTGAAGAGTGATATGGTGTACTCTTTTAATACCAGCATAACATATTCCTACTTGTCCAGTCATGATGACAAAATAGCCTCTTAAAAAAATGAGATGGTATTCCCAGAACAATTTAATATGCATGTAAAATAACATTTGCATAAGACATGCTTATTTTGTTTGCCCCACGTTCAAAGGTTTTGGATTTAATCCCACCCCGCCCCCCGCCCCGAGTTGCCATTAGACTAATTTATGCACTGAGATAAACCATTAGATTCTACAGTCCCTGGATATAAGCCAACACAAAGCTATCTAACTGTGCAAGATCAGCAGTCCTGTGAAGTAGAGCAGAACAAGAGGAAGCAATCCCATTAGATTCAAGAAAAAACAGCCTGCACAGATTAAATGTTGACTGTGTGCCTATTGCGGCAGCAGCTCCACAACAACAAATGACATTTCTCATGCCGTAGAAATGACAGTAATAAAGATGAGTATCCAGATAATTGTATCAATGCCAGAGGTTTTCTTTCTCATAGTGTGAGTTCTATCCTTACCAACCAATCCCCAGCACACATTTGGAATGAGAGGAAACCAGTGTTCTCCCTGTGACCAAAGAGTTCAAGACTGAACACAGATCCAGAAGCATTATGACAGCTGTGTGCCCATTAATGAATTCCAGGCGTATATTCTTCAAAGCACCGTTGCTATTCTAATAAATTCAATGTCTGAGACATTAAGCTATCCATTCATAATTCAAATACTTAAAAGACTAGTTTGTATTTATGTTCTTTTTGTTTTCTGAATCAGAATCAGAATCACAATTAAGGTTTAATATAGAGGCACAGAAAGTCACCGAACCATAGAAAAGTACAGCAGAGAAACAGGCCCTTTGGGCCATCTAGTCTGTGCCAAGACATTTAAACTGCCAACTCCCATTGACCTGCACCGTGATCATAGCCCTCCATACCCCTACCATCCATGGAACTATTCAAACTTCTTTTAAACTTTGAAATCAAGTTTGCATGCACCACTTGCTCTGGCAGCTCGTTCCACACTCCCACGACCCTCTGAGTGAAGAAGTTTCTCCTCATGTTCGCCTTAAACTTTTCATCTTTCACTCTTAGCCCATGACCTCTGGTTGTAGTCCCACCCAACCTCAGTGGAAAAAGCTTGCTTGCATTTACCCTATCTATACCCTCATTATTTTGTATACCTCTATTAAATCTCCTCTCAATCTTCTACATTCCAATGAATAAAGACCTAACCCATTCAATCTTTCCACATAACTCCTGACCTGGCAATATGTTATGAAATTTTGTTTTGTTGCAGCAGTACATTGCAATACATAATAGTAAAAACTATAAATTACAATAGCAAATTTACTTAGAAACATCAAATTAAATAAATGGTGCAAAAAGTGAGTAAAAATAAAGAAAAACAAACAGTTAGGTAGTGTACAAGAGGTCATTGTCCATTCAGAAATCTGATGGCTGTTCCTAAAATGTTGAGTGTGTGTCTTCAGGCTCCTGTACCTCCTCCTTAATGGTAACAATGAGATGAGAGCTTGACCAGGTATTTTTTAAGCTTTATTTACTTATTTGCACAATGGAAGAGCATTTTGGGAATGTGTAGAGGTGATCATTTAACTAGATTTACATTCTGTATATACAAACCAATGCATTAAAATTGCACTGTCATTTTAAATTCCCGATACTATTTCCTCCCGGATCGTGAAACCTGGTACAAACTTCCGTGGATAATAAAGAAATAAGTGAGGAAATACTGACACCTGTAGTTGAACAGAGGAATCGCAGCTCTGGATTTTACCGGCAGAACTCTCTCCAAAAAATGTCTGTTCACGAATTTTCATAATTTCCACAACTAAATATGATGGAATTGTTTGGCTTGTTCAGGGAAGATCTATTGTATGACAAAGCTGTATTTTAACATGCTCTTTGAAGAAATAGTTTCTGATCATTCTGCTCTAAAAGTTTATTGGTAAGCTGGAAACAGAAATAATTGACAATTTAGGTCATGAACTACATAAGCTTTTTTATTGAAGTAATTGCCTTAGATTTCAGAATATTGATCTAACTTCAAACAAAATGTTATCAATGGCATTTTCAGATGGCTGTGGAAACATACTGAGGGACTCAGGTTTGAAAAGCATCAGAGTGCTAATGTGCTGTAATATATTCTGAATAAATGCTTCCAAATGAGAAAGTTCTCACCAATAATACACACCAAGCTAAATTTGCATGGCGAGTTGCTGATGTCCCAAAGCACTTCTTATGAGTATAATCAAACAAAATTTGTCAACAGTCCCAGAAGACCATGTTAGGACAGATTAAGATTTTGGGTGAGGCAGGCAGGCGGATTTCATTGAGATAATTTCTGTAATGAGGGTTAAGATGGTGAAAAGTATAGCCACAAGCCATTAAGAAAAGAAAAAGAGCATGATTAAATACATGAGTTAGAAGAGGGACCAGATTCAAGGCTTGTAGAGCAAGATTACAGTGATAGGGAGGGTAGAGCATTTGAGGAATTGAACTAAACCAAGGCTATGTTGGACTAGGAGCCAATGTAGATCGAAAAGCAGGATGTGATTAGTAAGTGGCAGTTGGTACAAAGCAGTAAGTTTAGTGTTTCGATTAAAAACCTCAGTCACAGGTGGGCATTATTAATACAGCATTTCCTACTTTTATGATGCCCAGTAATGACCTGTTATGTCAAGTTCTGGAACAGTGTCAACTTCTCAGTATAAATTCAGTAATATGGTTTGCATATAAAGTCAGACCAGAAGTTGCATCAAACATCATGGCAGGAGGGATAACTCTCTCCCCCCACATTTGTGGCAGAGAGAGAGAGAGCCTGTGGGATGGTGAGCTGTTGGACTCCAGATCATGGTTTCTTTTGGGGCTTTGCTATTGCTTGCTTGGTGGGTGGTGGTGGTGGTGGGGTGGCGGGGAGGCGATGCTTTTTGCTGGAACAAGTGGGGGAAGGGGAGGGTTGATGTTTTGCTGCTGCTTGTGCTTGGGAGGGGGAGGGGGGTTTGGGGTCCTAACGATTTCTGTCATTCATTCTTTGGGGTTTTCTTCTGCTTAGTGGATGTCTACAAAGAGTAAGAATTCCAGGTTGTTTACTGCATATATTCTCTGATATTAAATAGAACCATTGAAACTAAGGTGAAATGTGAATGTAACAACCATTAAGAATAGAGGGTATTGTGTATGCTCTAGCTTGGCTTCTACCCTGGCATTAACCTCCACCAATTATATCACTGGGGCCTGAAAAGTACTTAAATTATAGCTCAACCTTGTTGGACAATGAGTTGGATAAAGTCAAGTCAATAGAGTCAAGAAAGATAAGTACTTCTCCTGGCAAGCCCTACTGTGGTCCCCAAGAACAACAAGTAGGATATACAGTACACCTTCCATATTCTAAACGCTCACACTGTTTCCTTTCCATGATGCAGCCGACCACTAAGTTCAGTTTATTCAGTCTCCCACAATGACCTCAGTGATCTGATTGTGCTCCTACTTTCAGCCAGACACACCAGCTTTGAAGAGGGCCACATTCTCCAGATGTGGTCAGGTCAGTTTGTACTCAGCTCATTTGACTCCATGATAGTCATCCCCGACTTAAAGCTGCCACCTCCTCTAGATATTAGTACAAGGAAAGTTAATTTGTTGAGCACATCAATAATAGCAGTGGCTTGGTGTAAGCATATAATCCCCAGCCTTTGACCAATATGATGCTGACCAACATTGATATCAAAACGTTTTGGTTTCTTTACCATTGTAGGACTGGATGCAGAATGGTATGGTTGATTTATTACCAGACTTTAACACCTATTAACCTTCTGTGACATGTTTAAATACAGGTTGACCTTCACCAATCCGACTACCTGTAATCCGGTTCCTTCGGTAATCTTACACTGATTTCAAATTTTCCGCGCAACTGTAATTTCAAATTTCCTGGGCCTCCGTACCAATCTGCTGTGCATTGTTTTGGTTGCGCCAGATCTGTTCATGTGTTGGCACACTCTTGTAAGCACGGACAGGCGATTCCTGCTTGTTTTCCTGCATTTATTAGTATCATTTGCGTGAGGCGCGGCTGCCTGGCACCCACCCGTCTCACCCGCCAGCGGTGGGGGAGCTGGTGTGCGCTGGGTTGGTCCGCCTTCTCACACGCCTGTCAGCAATTGCAGACTGCCCTCCGGTGTCGCCCGGCCGGTGCTCCATTCTCTTCTGCCTACGACCTCAGATCAGATGTGGCAACCCACTGAATTTAAGCATATTACTAAAGAGAGGAATAGAAACTAACGAGGATTCCCTCAGTAACTGCGAGTGAAGAGGGAAGTTAATTCCTGTACATTTACTTGTACCCTGTATTTTATCTGTGCCTGTACAGTATATTACTTTATCAAAATTTCACTTGCTACTCATTAAATATTTCTGTTTCATTATTATCTAACTTGTACTGATTTACATGATATTTTAAAGGTATGATGAGGTGGTTAGCTATTGCTTAATGTGATCCTTCTGTAATTCGGCATTTTCACTAATCCAACACTCCTCAGGTCCCAATGGTGCCGGATTAGTGAAGGTCGACCTGTACTATGTTTGAATCTACACTGCACACAGAAATGTTCATTCAATGTAGCTTTAGAAACTTTTAAGAATTTTTTTTTTGCAAAATTCAATATGTATCTATAATTTAATCTGCTTGAAACTGGACTTTACTCAGCTTTCGGTGCATTAAATGGATATTTTTTCCATAATGCAAAATTAGGTGTCATCTACAAAAAGGTTCATTGTTGTGGTTTTTTTAAAGTATGAAACACTAACATGCACATCCAAAGACAGCAGCTGTGAGCTTGCAAACTATAGTTCATTGGTTTGCTGCCCAAAGAGAAGCAGGTCAGCACTGCTTCAAACCACCCACAGAACCTGTCACAGAGACAAGGGAAATGGTGGCAGTGGTAAGAGGGAAGAAAAATACAAAGGTAGGAAACAGAGAGGGGGTGAATGATGAGAGACAGGAGAGAAATCAAGCTGTAGGAAGAGATCAAAAGGAACTTTTGGATAAAAGTGTCTTCCAAGTTATGATTGGGTCCTGTTCCACGAATGAGGTATTGTCACATTAATAGCTGGGGCCAAGGGTCAAAGGGTCTTGGTCAGATGCTGTAGCCTTTGTCGGTGCTGCCTATCTGTCAGTGGGCAGCAGATAGAAATGTGAAGGACTCGGGGAAAATAAACTAGTCCCCCAGCAGAGTCCCTTTAATTTACACTCAGAGAATGAGCTTCTTGGTGATATAGTCCTATAGTCGTTGTTCACTATCCAGGTCATATGTTGCAACCTTCGGATCCAATTGCTGTTGATAAGTAAGAAATCCACGCAGTGTACTCTGACAACGACATGGGAACTGACACCAGTGAACTGTGACAAGTGACGAGTCCATTTTCTTCATGGATTGGAATATGTAACAATTCCAAGATACAAGCAAAACATATTTTATGGTCAATTTAGACATAAAATACTGGGTGCAAATGTTTGTTTTGTTAATCCACTTTCTGGGCTTATGTTTCAGAATTATGTGAAATGGGATATATCACAATTATTTATGTCCAACTACAGAACTGAGATGGGGCTGCGGTGAATGTTGACAAGGGGAAGGCATAGGAAAGGGTAATGTGCCCATGCTCTGTGATATTATACTCTGTTGTGACCTAGTTGCCTGGATGTCATACCATGCCTCAGCCATGCAGTTGAATTTAACACTTACTTTAACATTTAAGTGATTCCACTAAATAGCAATGTGCTAACAAACACACAACTCAGTTTGAATTCCATCATAATGGGTAGCTAATCAGACTACAACAGTTCAAAGTAATTAGCAGACAGTTGGTATGCGTCATCCTCTAACTGCTTGTGTGCACTGACTCACACTGCACTGAGAGAATAAAAGAAACAACGCTGGAGATTAGAAAATAGTTTTGAACTATATTCTGATTCCATGTACCAAAGGATATGACATACAGCTGGTACAAGGCAAGTACTTATGCATTCTAATGATTTTCTCTCATCTACTAGTTGCTGATATTTCACACAGTTATTCTATGAACTCCTTTATCCTAGTTTTTTTTATTCAAAAACATGAATGTAGGCAAACAAGATGATTTTACTGATAATATACAATAAGCAATACCTGCAGAAACTTGGTATGCATGAATGTGGTCTACTTTCTTTGCAGCCCTTTTAAAGGCTGTGTTAATTTCCTGGTGATCTTTGAAGAACCACTTCCTCTGTCAGAGAAAACTTACAAAATTAAATGATCAAAATGGAACAACAACCAAAGCTCCTAGCAATACTACTCACAACTTCAGTATTTGTGCAGCTGGAATACTAAGATACAGCCAGATTCACAGTTAATTGTTACATGAACAATATTTAAAGGTAGGGTTGGAATGGTTGATTTCACCTGAAGATCATATATAATAGGCTACAGCTTCTATGATTAGGAACATTAAAAAACTTAAAATAGTTGAACTCAGGAATGTACACAACAATTTCAAAACAAAAACTGCCGCAGATATTGGCAAACTGAAATCAGAAGAGAAAATCCTGGAAATAATCAATAGGTCAGATAAAAAGTCATTGACCTGAATGCAAATTTGGCTTTTCTTTCTCCAGGCTGTTGAATAAATACCTTACATTAAAAATCCATGTGCTTGAGCCAAGTGTAATGAAATAATCTATGTATGTAATGTTTGAATGAAAGTTTGAGAAGGAAGAACATCATGATCTTTATTCTCTTCTCACCTGCCTATCACTTCCCTTGGTGCCCTTTCTCCTGTGGTCCACTCCCCTCTCCTATCAGATTCCTTCCTCTCCAACCTTTTACCTTTCCTCCCTACGTGGCTTCACCTATCATCTTTTAGTTATCTTCCCTCCCCTCCCCCTACCTTTTTATTCTGGCATCTTCCCCTTTCTTTTCCAGTCCTGAAGAAAGGTCTCAGCCCAAAACATCGACTGTTTACTTATTTCCATGAATGCTGCCTGACCTGCTGAGTTCCTCTAGCATTTTGTGTGTGTTGCTTTAGATTTCCAGCAGTGGCAGAATTTCTCCTGCCTGACTGATCATCCTTTTTAATTTTACCTCCTTTCAGTTTAAAGAAAATACAAATGCATTTGGACTTGTTTAGAAATACAGAACACAATCTACAGAGATTATTATACAAGCAACCAGTCTATAATATTTTCCTCCATCTGTTTGGAGGAGAAATTTCTTTGGTGTATTTGATACTGTAATATTGTGAACTGCTTCCATCTTTACTTCTGTTAATAGTATGGAAATTGTCTCAATATCAGATGTATTTCATGCAAGCGTTTTATCTCTTCTGATAATTATTCCTTTAAAGATGTGTTAATTTTACTGTACTGCACTAGAGAAAGTGAGGAAAATAAAAATAAGTGTTGGTACATCATTTATTTTACTCCTAGTGTTACCTGTGTCAGAATGTTAATACGTATAAATGAAAGTTCAAATTTAGCCATGGCATGTAAATTCTAATTCAGAGAAGTCTTTACAAGGTACATATCTAGCTGTAAAAGACATCCTAAATGCAATGTGGCTTTTCATTGCTGGTACAGGATGCCACACTATACCCATTTCTCTGCTTTCTTTTTTGTTGTTCCTGTCACCTCATCTTTCTTGTTCCTCTCACTGTTAGTGGGTTTTCAGTGATCAGTATCGGGGTTCCTTTGGTGGAGATAAGTGGAGAAAGCATCAGTTTTTCCAGACCCACAGCAAGGGCAGGGCTTTGTAGCCACATGAAAACACTGCGAATAGATTAAACTGTTGGATGAGGAAGTACTGGTGGTTGGGGGCGGTGGTGGAATAAAATGTTGCGGATTCTGGAAATATATTAAAGAGGAAGATACAGCATAGAAACAGGACCCTCCGGCCCAATGAGCCAATGTCGACCAATTACCCCCATGTGACCAATTAACCTACTAACTCGTACATTTTTGGTGAGTGGGAGGAAGCCGAAGCACCTGGAGGAAACCTACGTGGTCATAGAAACATACGAAATAGGTGCAGGACTAGGCCATTCAGCCCTTTGAGTCTGCACCGCCATTCAGTACGATCATGGCTGATCATCCGACTCAGAACCCTGTACCTGCCTTCTCTCCATACCCACTGAGCCACAAGGGCCATATCTAACTCCCTCTTAAATATAGCCAATGAACTGGCCTCAACTGTTTCCTGTGGCAGAGAATTCCACAGATTCAGCATTCTCTGTGTGAAGAAGTTTTTCCTCATCTCAGTCCTAAAAGGCTTCCCCTTTATCCTCAAACTGTGACCCCTCGTTCTGGACTTCCCCAACATTGGGAACAATCTTCCTGCATCTAGCCTGTCCAATCCCTTTAGAATTTTATACAATTCAATAAGATCCCCCCTCAATCTTCTAAATTCCAGTGAGTATAAGCCTAGTTGATCCAGTCTTTCATCATATGAAAGTCCTGCCATCCCAGGAATCAATCTGGTGAACCTTCTTTGTACTCCCTCTACGGCAAGAATGTCTTTCCTCAGATTAGGGGACCAAAACTGCACACAATACTCCAGGTGTGGTCTCACCAAGGCCTTGTACAACTGCAGTAGAACCTCCCTGCTCCTGTACTCGAATCCTCTCGCTATAACTGCCAGCATACCATTCGTCTTTTTCACCGCCTGCTGTACCTGCATGCCCACTTTCAATGACTGGTGTATAATGACACCCAAGTGTCATTGCACCTCCCCTCGGCCACGATTCAGATAATAATCTGTTTTCCTGTTCTTGCCACCAAAGTGGATAATCTCAGATATATCCACATTAAATTGCATCTGCCATGAATTTGCCCACTCACCTAACCTATCCAAATCACCCTGCATCCTCCTCACAGCTAACACTGCTGCTCAGCTTCGTGTCATCCGTAGACTTGGAGATGCTGCATTTAATTCCCCCGTCTAAGTCATTAATATATATTGTAAACAACTGGGGTCCCAGCACTGAGCCTCTGCAGCACTGAGCCTTGTGGTACCCCACTAGTCTATGACTCTCTAGTCATAGAGAGAACGTACAAACTTCTTAGAGAGAACGTACAAAACCTCTTAGAGGCAATGGTGGGAACTGAACCCCCTTTGCTGGCACTATGAAGCGATGCGCTAACCACCACTCTACTATGCTGCCCAAAAGTGGCAATTACCCAGCAGGTAAGTCAGTGTCTATGGTGAGAGAAGCAGAATTAGCACCTTACATCAATAAACTTTCATTAGAACTGAGAAATTTTTGAAATGAAACTCAATTTTAGTTGCGGAGAGAGGTAGAGGAAGCAGTGTGGGAAATGCAGGAATGGAAAGCACAAAAAGGTGGAAAAGGAGAATTCAAAAGAGATTGAATGATACAAGTGGTAGGGGTCTTGTTGTGGCGGGGGGGGGAGGGCTAGAGTAGAAGTACTAGATGATGAAGTCTGAAGAGTGAAAGGAAAAGAACCCAAATTTAAAAATGTAACATGTGATTGAAATAACTATAGTTGACAGAGCTGTTATTCACATCAGCTCTATTTTCCCACGTCTACACCAACCCCTGCTTCTCCTGTCCAGAACATAGACAGGGCTCCCTTTGCCCTTACCTTACACCTCACCAGCCTCAAACAGGCAATGGACAAACTAATTTTCAACATTTCTATTGTGATGCTACCAGAAACACATTACTTCTTCCCTTCTAGCATTCCAAAGGAATGACTCTCTTGGTGCACCATTTCACTTGCAGCAACACCTACCTACTTCCCTCTTCATGACACTTTCCCATGCAAGCATGTTCTTCTCTTTAACTTTCTTGTCATCCAATGAATTGGGGATGACCCTGAGCTTTCAAGTTGTCTGCGACTTCAACTTTCCGTCTTAATCTTCTGCGGGAAGCGCAGAATCAAGTTTCACTATGATGATTGTACATTCTAGTATCAATTGTTTGGTGACAATAAAGTATAAAGTATAATCCCACTTTAACCTCTGTCTTTGGTTATTGTTCCAATGAAATCAATGTGAGCTTGAAGAACAGCACATCACCTTCTCACTTGGTACATTGCAGCCTTCAGGATTCAACAGTTTAAGTCAATCCATTTGGCTGTCGTACCCTCATCTGCACTGGCACATTTTATCATCATCTCCTCTTTTATCAGTCTCCTGTTCTCCACCTTCCCTTCATACTCTCTGTTCCTTCCCCTTTCTTTGCAATTTAAGATTTTACATATTTTTAACTTCTGCTAGTTCAGATAGAGGAATCTTCAACAGAAATGGCAACTCTTTTTCTCTCTCTACTGGGATACTACCTGATCTTTTGAGTATTTCTATTTTTATTTTAGGATTGAAATTCAACCACCCAGTGGTAGAGCATGTTACAAACAGAGACAGTCCAAGGTGAGTTGCGATACATACTTAGCCAAAGACAAGAAGATCTGCAGATACTGGAAATTCAAGCAACACACAGAAAATGCTGGAGGAACTCAGCAGGCCAGACAGCATCTATGGAAAAGAGTTATCTGTTGACGTTTCCGGCCAAGACCCTTCATCAGGATTGGAGAAAGAGATGAGAAGTTAGAGCAAGAAGGTGGTGGGAGAGTGGAAGAAGTACACAGTGGCAGGTGATAGGTGAAACCAGCAGCACGGGAGGGATGAAGTGAAGAGTTGGGAAGCTGATAGGTGAAAGAGATAAAGGGCTGGGGAAGACCATGGGAGTGACAGGAGAGGGTAGAAGACCATAGAGGAAAGGGGAAGGTGCACCAAAGGGAGGTGGTGGACAGGTAAGAAGATGAGGTGAGAGAGGGAAATGGGAATGGGAATGATGAAGGGTAATTACCGCAAGTTCGAGAAATCGATGTTCATGCCATGAACTTGGAGGCTAACCAGATGGAATATACGGTGTTGCTTCTCCAGCCTGAGTGTGGCCTCATCATGGCAGCAGAGGAGGCTATGGACTGACATGTCGGCATGGGAATGGGAAGTAGAATTGAAGTGGGTGGTCGCTGGGAGATCCTGCTTTTTCTGGCAGACGGAGCGTAGCTGCTTGGCAAAAATCTCCCAATCTACACCAGGTCTGACTGAAATACAGGAGGCCACACTGTTTACTGTTCACCCCCTTCCCCTCTCCTGGTTTCACCCATTACCTACCACCTTGTACTTCTTCCTCCTCTCCCACCACCTTCTTGCTCTAACTTCTCATCTTTTTTTCCAGTCCTGATGAAGGGTCGCGGCCTGAAATGTTGACTGTTAACTCTTTTCCATAGATGCTGCCAGCCCTGCTGAGTTCCTCCAGCATTCTGTATCTGTTACACACTCAGCCGGTCTGGGGTGGGGTGTTTAACACACTCGGCCAGTCCAGGGGGTGGTGAGTTACACCCTTGGCCACATTAGAATGTGGTGGATGTCACACTCAGCCAGTCTTGGGAGGTGGGTGGGGGTGAGTTACACACTTGGCCAGTCTAGGGTGAGGTGGATTTCTCTTTTGGCCAGATTAGGGTAAATGGTTTATGCATTTGGCTAATCCAGGTTGAGATGGGTTATACTCTTAGCCAATTCAGGGTGCAGTATATTAAACTTACTATGCTTCACACATCATTATTTCCAGGTGATGATATTCGTGCAACACAGTATGTCCAGTTCACGATGGCTGGATGCAAATTGAAAGGGCTTTCCCATTTTGACAAGAAAGTAGTGTTCTTATAGTCCTTTAACCTTGATTTACTGCTCATCTCATTGTCATTCATTATACAGTGAGTGCTCATGATATGCAAGTAAACCAGGTTAATGTCATTTATTGCAAAGACATTTTGCAGCACTTTTTGATTTGTATCATTTGTTTTGCAAAGTTTGCTCCAGGTGTTCGTTATGGGTGGGTTACAGAAAACCACAGGGTCTCAGTTCTGCACATCAAGAACAGCTAGTGCTACATGCAAGACATGAAAACACTCTTGGTACATAAAAGCTTACCTAAGTGTATCTGAAAACATCGTTCTTTGTGTAGTTGGTGATTATTAAAAATGAGACTTTATAAACTAGTCTGCTTAATTTAAAACAAAATTACAACAAGGGTAATATTTTTTTTTTGCTTATGCATGATTGCTCTTGAAAGTAGCAGTGAGCCACTCACTTAATCTATCGGAGCACTTACTAATGCTGGAGGAACTCAGTAGATCGGGCAGCATCTGTGGAAAAGATCGGTCGACGTTTCCATGGATGCTGCCCGATCTGCTGAGTTCCTCCAGTGTGTTGTGAGTGTTGCTTTGACCCCAGCATCTGCAGATTATTTTGTGTTTACGTAATCTATCGCAGTCCTTCTGGTGATAGTACTCTCAGGGTGCTGTTGAGTTGAATATTCCAGGATTTAGACCCATCCAATAAAGAAACAGAGATACATTTCCAAGGCAGGAATAGTGTGCATCCTTGCAAGGGAATCTGCAGGTGAAGATGTACCCATTAGTGGTAGGGTTTACAGGTTCGGAAGTGGCCTGAGCAAGTATACAAATATACCTCCCCAGCATACAAATGCCCAACTTATGTACACTTGAACAAACATTGTGGAGACAGATTTGCTGACCTCTGTGAGGCTGCAGGCCACTTGCGCCGTATGGAATCTCAGTTAATGTCTGCATTCCTGACCCGTGAACTGTTTAGGTCATGGGGTCGGAACCCTGTCATAACACAGTGGTGGGGGTGGGGGACCTGTACATTGTAGATGTACGTATTGCTGGTACGCTGTGTTGATGGTGGAGGGAGTAAATGATTAGAGTGGTGCATGTGGTACCAATCACATGGACCACTTTGACCAGGATGGAGTTGCAGATATCCAGGCAAATTGAAAGTATTTCATCACACCATTGGCTTGTAACTTATGGATGGTGGAGAGCCTTACTGGTGTTAGAATGTCAGTCACTCACCACTACAATATTTATCTCACTGATACCGCATTATATATCTCAGCAAATGTCAAGAATTGGTGGCTTAACACTCACTTCTGAAAATATCATTATCTTCACTAGTATGGTATAAATATTTTTTGTAATTTATCAGTCCATGTCTGTTTTTTTGGCATTCGGATTACTTCATTTTTTGACGTAAACCAGCAAATATTTTTATTTCTGATCTGTTGATGGAAGAAGTGTCATTGATTAAAGCAAAAGAGAGGAAACATGAATTGTCAAGGTTTTGGCTCAGATTGAGTTGTTTTTTAGGTTAGAAGGGATGGTTTTGGTGAATTCATATGGAGTTAGGGGATAGGTCAGAGTTTAGAGACAGGGATGAGGGTGGTAGAGGTCAGGGACAGTTAATGAAGTATCTGGAGCAGAAGTCTAGTTCAGAGTGTCCACAGTTGAAGGACAGACGTTGAGTCGACAGGCACAGAGGATGAAGACATGCAATCCTCATGGTTCATGATCAAGTCCAATGCATCCTCTTTGATCAGTGAGACCCAGGATCAAGTTACACCCCTGTCCACAGGACAGCATGTTTTGGGGTCAGTAGCCCTGCAAGTCCAGAGTTCAAGTCTCAGGATCATGAGTCCTGGGGTCAATACTGAAAGGTGAGGCCTGAATGTTGAAAACAGAAGTCGGCGAGTCCAGAAATTCAGGTACCTGGTTCCACAGGTCTGGAAGTCAGAGGCCCGAAGTCTGTGAGTCCTGGCTGGGGACTGGAGAATGGAGACCGGGAGATGGCCTGTCTTGGGGTTAGAGTCCTGTCTGTGTGTGTGAGAGTGTGTGAGTGGGAAGGAGAAAAGGGGTTTGTTTTGATGTTGTTTTGTTGCTTCTCTGCCGTTACTGGAGTTGCTCTGCTGAACATTGAGGGCACATTATGTTGGTACTGATTGGCACCACTGCCAGTGGAAATACTAGATGTGTGTTCAACTGTAACATTTAAGAATAGTTTGGATATATACATGGATAGCTGTGGTAGACAGCTATGGCCTGGGACACCGTTTTGAGGCAGTGCCAATGGAAAGGTCAAAGTTAACAAGTCATCACCAGGACTGGTATGACCTTTGCAAGGTTAGTGGAACAGTGGGAGTGTTCAAGGCAAGATGGCAGGAGTGGAACAGTGTTCAAAGGATGCTCTCTGAAATGTGAGAATACATGATAGGAGTCAGCAGGGAGAGGGGTAGTGTTCACAGGAGTTCAACAGTAACATCACTGTGTTTTCTAGAGGGCTGCAGGGAGTGACATTTTCATGATTCATATGTGTTTCTCCCTGCAATATTTCAGTCTATTGGACAAGGGGGCAAGATAAATGAACAATCCCACCTCTACCATTCCTGAGTTCACAGACCCAGTGTCACCATGGAAACCAGTTGTGCCTTTCACTCTCATCATGTCATTGTAACCCAGCCAATGAACAGGCCCTTACTAAACATGGAGATGCCGAGGTGTGCCCACTCAGGTAGAAGTCAAACCCTGACATCACAAGGATACTGTGACACCAGTGGGACACATCACAATGTGGCATCTTGAATGACAGGAGATCTCAATGAAACTTACTGAATATTTAAAGACCTAGATAACGTGGACATGAAGAAGATGTTGCTATTGGTCAGAGAGTCTAGGACCACAGGGCACAACCTCAGAATAGAAGGAAGTTTCTTAGCCAGAGGGTGGTGAATCAGTGGAATGACTGTGAAGGCCAATTCAATGGGGACATTTAAAGTGGAGGTTGACAGGTTCTTGATTAGTAAAGGCATCAAATGTCATTGGGGGAAGGTAGGAGTATGGGGTTGAGAAAGAAAATAAATCTGCCATGATCAAATGGCAGAGTAGATTCGAGGGATTGAATGCCCTAATTCTGCTCCTATGTCTTATAGTGTTAAGAAATCAGGATAAGAAGGTCCTGTGGAGATTTCCTGCAGCTGAGATGATTGACATCATGATTTGCCATCATTTTCCTGTGTGTGAGATACATCTCCCAGCATTGGACTACTTTCCTCTTGATGCCCATTAATGCTAATTTTACTAAGACTCCTTGATGCCACATGCAGTCAGCAATGTCTTATTATCAAGAACGATCACTCTAACCTTACCCCTGGAGCACAATTCTTCTGTCTGTATTTGGTCCAAAGTTGTAATGAGCAACCCTACCAATACTCAGTTGAGAAAATCATTGGGGTTTCTCTTCCTGCCATTACAGATATTTACACCACACGCTGCATCCGTAAAGCAAACAGCATTATGAAGGACCCCACGCACCCCTCATACAAACTCTTCTCCCTCCTGCCATCTGGCAAAAGGCACCGAAGTATTCGGGCTCTCACGACCAGACTATGTAACAGTTTCTTCCCCCAAGCCATCAGACTCCTCAATACCCAGAGCCTGGACTAACACCAACCTACTGCCCTCTACTGTGCCTATTGATATGTTTATTACTTATTGTAATGCCTGCACTGTTTTGAGCACTTTATGCAGTCCTGGGTAGGTCTGCAGTCTAACGTAGTTTTGTGTTGTTTTATGTAGTTCAGTTTAGTTTTTGTATTGTTCATGTAGCCCCATGGTCTAATCCTACTAAATGATTCTAATGGATGAGTAGTGCTCATTAGCATTGTTAAGAACAGGTTCCAACACATTGGCAAAAGTAATTAGTCATATTAAACTGCCCTGTTTTTTATGTACAGGAGATACGTGGAGAAATGTTCACACTGTTATACATCATCAGTGATGGAGATTAGTGAAATATGGAGCAAGAACCTTCAATAACTTCACCCAGATGTTTTCTGGCCCCATGGTCTTCAGTCTAATTTTTCATCAGGGGCAAAGTTCAAACGTTCAAAGTAAATTTGTTATCAAAGCATATATACATCACCATATACAAACCAGAGATTCATTTTCTTGCAGGCATACTCAATAAATCCATAGAATAATAACCAAAACAGAATCAATGGAAGACCACACCAACTTGGATGTTCAACCAGTGTGCAAAAGACAACAAACTGTGGAAATATGAAAGGAAAGAAATAATAATAATAAATGAGTAAGTAATAAATATGGGTGGGGGGGACTTTGGGGTTCTAACATTTAACTGTCATTCATTCTTTGGGGCACTCCTCTGTTTTCGTGGATTGTTGTGAAGAAAAAGTATTTCAGGATGTATATTGTATACATTTCTCTGGCATTAAATTGTACCTTTGAACATGAGATGGAAGATTCCTTGGAAGAGAATCCGTAGGTTATGGGAACGTTTCAATGATGGAGCAAGTGAAGTTGAGTGAAGTTACCCCCTTTGGTTCAAGAGCCTGATAGTTGAGAGGTAATAACTGTTCCTGAAGCGAGTCCTGAGGTTCCTGTACCTATTTCCTAATGGCAGCAGTGAGAAGAGAGCATGGCCTGTGGTGGGGGTCCCTGATGATGGATGTTGCGTTCCTGTGACAGTGTAGATGTGTTCAATGGTGGGGAGGGCTTTATCTGTGATAGACTGGGCTGTATCCATTATTTTTTGTAGGATTTTCCATTCAAGGGCATTAGTGTTAAAAGGCTGTGATGCTGCTAGTCAATATACTCTCCACTACACGTCTATAAAAGTTTGTCAAGGTTTTAGTTGTCATGTCAAATCTTTGCAAACTCCTAAGGAGGTAGAAGCACTGCTGTGCTTTCTTCATAATTGCATTTATACGCTGGGCTCAGGACCAGCATCAAAACATAGCACTGCTTCAGCATCCTTTCAGAGGGACAGGTCACATTTTTCTCTGGATTAATGGATACATGTTGGTCATTTTCTCAGGTCTTTTAGACAACAAGATAAAGGAGCAGAAATGGCAATTTGATCCATCGAGTCTGCTCTGCCTTCAATCATGGCTGATTTATTATCTCTCTCAAACCCAATCTCATGCCCCCCCCCGTAACCTTTGACACACTGACTAGTCAAGAACCTATCAAGCTCTGCATTAAATATACTCAACGACTTGGCCTCCATTGTTGTCTGTGGGAATGAATTTGACAGATTCATTACACTCTGACTAAAGAAACTCATTCTTATCTCTGTTCTAAATGGAAGTCCCTCTATTCTGAGGATGTGCCCTCTGGTCCTAGGCTCACCCACTATAGGAAACATCCTCCGCATATCTAGTCCATCCAGGCCTTTCAATATTCCGTAGGTTCAATGAGATCCCTCACCTCCGCCCACTCATTCTTCTAAACTCCAGTGAATATAGGCACAGAGCTACCAAATGCTCCTCGTACATTAACCCTTTCATTTCCAGAATAATTCTTGTGAACCTCCTATGGACCCTTTCCAACAGCAGCACATCTTTCCTTAGATAAGGGGTCCAAACTTCTTAAAATATTTCAATTCGGGTCTGATAAAGCATATAAAGCCTTATAAAGCATTACATACTTGCTTTTATATTCTAGTCCTCTTGAAATGAATGCTAACATTGCATTTGCCTTCCTTACCACTGACTCAACCGGCAAGTTAAGTCTATGTTTTTATGCCTTCTACCAAGTGCATGATCACATAATTCCTTGCACTATATTTAATCTGCTACTTCTTTGCCCATTCTCCCAATCCTTCTGCTGACTCTCTGCTTCCTCGACACTACCTGCCCCTCCACCTATCTTCGTATCATCTGTAAACTTGGCCACAAAGCCATCAATTCCATCATCCAAATGATTGATAAACAATGCGAAAAGAAGCGGTCCCAATCCGGACCCCTGTGGAACATCACTAGTCACAGGCAGCCAACCAGAATAGGCCCAATTTATTCCTGCCAGTTAGCCAATCTTATTTATATTCTTGCTAATATTTTTCCTGTAATACCATGGGCTCTTATTTTTTAAGCAGTCTGATGTGTGGCACCTTGTTAAAGACCTTCCAAAATTCAAAATAAATAACATTCACTGTCTCCTTTGCCCATACTGTCTGTTATTGCCTCAAAGCATTTCCCCTTAAGGAAACCATGTAGACTTTGGCCTACTTTATCATGTACCTCCAAAGTACCCTGAAATCTCATTCTTAAAAAAAAACTCCAACATCTTCCCAACCACTGATGTTAGGCTAACTGGCCAATAATTTCTTTGCTTCTGCCTCCTTCACTTCTTAAATAGTGGAGTAAACATCTACAATTTTCAAGTCCCTTGGAACTATTCCAGAAACTAGTGATTATTTAAAGACCATTACTAATGTCTCCACAATCTCTTCAGCAACCTCCTTCAGAACACTGGGGTACATTTCATTTGGCTCAGGTGACCTATCTACCTTCAGATTTTTCAGCTTCCCATGCACCTTCTCCTTAATAATAGCAACTACACTCACTGCTGCCCCCTGACACTTTTGAATTTCTGGAATACTGCCAATGCCTTCCACAGTGAAGATGGATGCAAAATATTTATTAAGTTTGTCTGCCATTTCTTTGTCCCCCATTACTATCACTCCAGTGTCATTTTCCAGCAGTCCAATAAATGCTCTTGCCTCTCTTACTCTTTATATATCAGAAAAAAAAACTTTTGCTATCCTCTTTTATATTGTTGAGTAGCTTACCTTCATATTTCATCTTTTCTCTCGTGGCTTTATAGGTGTCCCTTGTTAGTTTTCCAATCTACTAACTTCCCACTAATTTTGGCTATATTATATGCCCTTTTATTTTGCTTTTATGCCTTGTCAGCACACTCATCCTCCCTTTAGAATACTTCTTCATCTTTGAAATGTGTCTATCCTGTGCCTTTTGAGTTGTCCTTATTAACCAGCCAATTTTGTCCTGCCGTCATCCCTGCAAGTGGTTCCTGCCAATATACTTCGGCAGCTCATTTCTCATGCCTCTGTAATTCACTTTCCTCCACTGTAATACTGATACCACTGACATTATCTTCTTCCCCTTAAGCTGCAGTGTGAATTCCATCATATTATTATTACAGCCTCCCAAGTGTTCCTTTACCTTAAGGATTCTAATCAAATCCTGTTCATTACTCAACACCCGATCTTGAATTGTCTTTCCCCTAGTGGGTTCAACCACAAGCTGCTCTAAGATGCCATCTCACAGACATTCTACAAATCCCCTCTTAGGATCCAGCACCAACCTCATTTTCCTGATCAACCTGCATTTTGAAATCCTCCATGAATCTTGTAATATTGTTTTTATTACACACCTTTTCTATCTCCCGTTATAATTTATATTCCACATCCTGGCTACTGTTCAGAGGCCTATATATAACTCCCATAAAGGTCTTTTATTTTTTCAATTTCTTAACTCTATGCACAAAGATTCCACAGCTTCCAATCCTATGTCACCTCATTCTAAGGATTTGATTACATTTTTTACTTACAGAGTCATCCCATCCCCTCTGTCTACCTGCCTGTCCTTTTGTTACATTGTGTTTCATTGGATGTTAAGCTCCCAACTGTGATCTTCCTTTGGCTATGACTGAGTGATGTCATACCTGTCAACCTCCAACTGCGCTGCAAGATCATGTACCTTATTTCGTATACTGTGTGCATTCACATACAACACTTTCAATCCTGTATTCATCACCCTTTCCAATTTTGCCCCCATGTTACACTTCAAATCATTCCACTGTCTGCAGTCTTGCCCCTTCATCTGCCTGTCCTTCCTCACAGTCTCACTACACACTGCCTCTGCTTGAAAACCAACAGCCCTATCCTCAGCTTTGTCATTCCGGTTCCTATCTCCATGCCAGATTTGTTTAAACCCTTCCCAACAACTCTAACAAAACTGCCCACAAGGATATTGGCCCTCTTTGGGTTTAGGTGTAACCTATATCTTTTGTACAAGTCATACCTTCCCCAGAAGAGATCCCAATGATCCAGAAATCTGAAACTCTGCGCCCTGCACCACTTCCTCAGCAACTCATTCATCTGTACTATCATCCTATTCCTGCCCTGACTAACATGTGGTACCTTGAGTAATCCAGAGATAATTACCTCTGAGGTCCTGCTATTCAGCCACTTTCATATCTCCCTTTCCTCACTGCATAGGACCCCTTCCCCCTTTCTGCTGATGTCATTGGTGCCAATGTGCACCGCGACCTCTGGCTGCTCCCCCTCCCTCTTGAGCATCTTCTGCAGCTATTCTGAGACTTTCTGAACCCTAGCTCCCGGGAGGCAAAGCACCATCCTGGTGTCTTTCTCGAGGCACAGAATCTCTTGTCTAACCCCCTTGCTATTGAGTGTCCAATCACAATCTCTTTGCTGACCCTCAGAGCTGGCCACAGTGCCACTGGCCTGGCTGCTGCTGCTGCTGTGCCCCGATTTGTCACCCCCCCACCCCACAGCAGTATCCAAAGTGGTATACGTGTTGCTGAGGGGAATGGCCACAGGTGAACACACTGACTGCTTACTCCCCTGACTGGTTACCCATCTATTATCTGAAGCCTGCACTCCCGGTGTGACCACCTCTGTAAAAGTTTCATCAGTGAAGTTTTCAACATCCCACTTGGTTCTGACTCTTCCCACAGCTTGATGGTGAAAACTTTGTCTCACTTCTGACTTCACAACCAGCCCTTTAACACCGCTACACCTCTCCAAGAGAGGTGTCTATAATCCATTAAGATGGTCATTATAAAAAGTTTACTGGAGTATTTTCAGTGCTGCCTGCAGCAAATACTTTAATTCCCCAGCTCCTAGATTGCTGTTTTGGAAATTTTGGGTGAGTCCCAAACTTAGAGTAGGTGGGAACCATGGAAAAAGTCCTACCCTGTTATTTCGATCTCAGTTCTGCCCCCCTCTGATCAAAAACAAGGCAACAACAAGAGGAAAGAGCAGTCCCACCATCTTTCTAGCTTCATTAATATGATCCTACAATGACTTCCTTCCTAATGATGCGTGTCAAATTCCCAGCACAATATGCTCAGAGATCCACTTGAACAAATGTAAGGAGCTGTATTCCTTAAGAGTATAATGTTCCTGTGTTATCACACAAATAATACATAATCACATTATGAAAGAGATGGAAAATATTCTTAAAAAGGAAACACTATTCAGTTCATGATAGATTCTCCCAATCAGCCCTCAAGGCTGAAGCTTATGAGTAGTTAAGCATACCATCTAGGTTGACACTACTGGCAATATGGAAGGAATTTTGTATTGCCTGAGATGCCGGGTTTTGTCGCAGACACTAAAGTAAGATCCTCTCTGTGATTTCTGGGGAACTAAAGATCACTTGTCATCATTTGAAGCAACTAGCTCCCATGGGGTACAGACATGATATATTGTTCATTCTTCATGTTGCACTCTTTAGGACCTTGCTATTTCCTTCCACCTTCCATGTTCTAAAGTAATTAATTGCATATAAATGGCTGAGGGTATTATTGGAGATATAATATAGCACACCATATATTTTTATACAGAATTACCATTCTATACTTCTTGATACCTACACTTTATAAGAAGCAAAGTCTACCTGGATTAACTTATTTTTGTCTTGTTTTATTCCAAAAGAAATGTGCAAAAGTTGATTTTTAAGGTTTATATCAAGTAATAACTAAACACAAGAGTATATACAGTAGGTTCTGGGGACATCACTCAATACCAAATATTATGAGGTTGGAATTTCTATCTATTCAGATATACATAACTTAAAACCTTGAGCCACAGCTTTGAACTAAAGGAATAAGGTCCTATGATGCGCATAGATAGCGTTGCCGGTATGTAGGGCTTGTGAAGAAAATAACATTCCTTTTCCTTCTTCTTCAGCTGACTGGATCATGGATCCCAGGATAAGAATTTAAAGCTGCCCTTAGGTTCCCTCATTAGCCTAGAGCAGGGGTTCACAACCTTTTTAATGCTATGGATGCCTACCATTAAGTGAGTGGTCTGTAGACCCCATGTTGGGAACCCTAGGCCTAGAGTAATTGTTACTGCTAGAATACGGCATTGTCAGATTAAAGAAATCTGCAATGCAGCAAGGAAGGCTATTTCATCCCAGCTACAGGCTGAATGGAATTCCACATGCCACAAAAACAAGAGATTCTGCAGATACTGGAGATCCAGAGCAGCACACACAAAATGCTGGAGGAACTCAGCAGGCCAGGCAGCATCCATAGAGAGGAATACATAGTGAAAATTTTGGACTAAGATCCTTCATCAGGATTCCACATACCAGCTGCCCTCCCTTCAAAATAGAACAGCTGAAGAGAAACACCTCTGTGCTGGGTTGAAATGACTAATGAAGCTGATAGGAAGAAAGGAAACCTGGTGGAAACAGAATGCACCCTGAGTTTACTCCTCTGCTCATTTTGCCCTTGTTCTACGGCTGAACTTTTATCTTTATTAGTGATCTCCAGAGTTCAGATCACGTATAAGCATCTCTACTAAAGGTGCATAAAGTCAAAACAACATGTTGTTAAGCACAGCTGTCTAATATGTTATCCATAAGTCACAGTGGCTAGTAGATTAGAAGCAGCTAATTACATAATGAATAAAAATGTGAAATATGTAGTCACTGGGTATTTAAAGTCAACATTCATATTCCACCATGCGTGGCAAATTTAAGTTTTAGACAACGTAGAATAAAGAGGAAAGGTAGTGATTTAAGGATATTTTTCATTATCGGTTGCTGTATGATCACTGAAAAGTGGCAGATTAGTAAAACCGTAGATCCAGGTGCAGATCCAAGTCTTTATTGATGTATGTATTATTTGCATTAGGCTAAGTCAATGTTTCTCTAGCTAAATCTCTGGCTACTTCTCGATTTCTATCAGACAACACTACAAAACAAAATGACTTTGAAGCTTTCACCAGAGTTTGTGGCTCTATCTAAACTGAAAAAGGATTGAAGCTCTTACTTATGTTCTGAAACATCCCAATACAGAATTGGAATCTGGAAATCAGAAACTGCAGATGCTGCAAATCTGAGGGTAGAGTGCTGCGGGAGGGGTGTGGGACAAGTGGCAGAGAAGGAGTGTTGGGGCGAGTGATGGTGTGGGTGCAGACCGCAGCTCTGAGACACCAGGTAAGATCATTTGATTCCAAACAATTGGCTTACTGATCATGAGAGAAGGTCTCTCTGGTGCTTCCCTCTCCCCTCCCCTTTTGCCAATGATGATGCCCCTCTCCCTGCCCTCTTCCCACTCTCAGTACCCTAATAGAGACCCATATCAGAATCAGGTTTTTCATCACTCACATATGTCATGAAATGTGTTGCTTTTTTTGTGGCAATAGTACAGTACAATACATAAAATTACTACAGTACTGTGCAAAGGTCTTAGGCACCCTAGCTATATAGATGTGTCAAAGATTTTTGCACCGTAATGTATATTGCAAAGTGTATAGATGAATAGGACAAGGGGAATATCTCAGCTATCATGAGGTGGGTAAAATTGTGGGGGTTAGCTTTAACCGAGGTCATCCGGTTGATGGGTTAATGGAGAGAATTGGAATATGAGAATCTGAAAAAAATAAAATACTCTTAAAATGCCATGAAGGGAGGTCAAATATAGAGTGAGAGCACATATAAAGTAACATGAATATTGCAAACTGCAGGAATGTAGGATAACACCAGCAGGTCAGACCTTGTGGGAGATGGAAACTCACAGGGAAACTAATGCAACACACAGAAAACGTTAGGGGATCTCAGCAAGTCAGGCAGCTTCATTTGGAAAAGAATAAACAGTCGATGACTTGGGCTGAGACCTTCTTCGAAGGGGGAAGATGCCAGAATAAAAAGGTGGGGGGGGGAGGGGAAAGAAGATAGCTGGAAAGTGATAGGTGAAGCCAAGTGGGGGGGGGGACAAGGTCAAGGGCTGGAGAAGAAAGAATTTGATAGGAGAGGAGTGTGTATTATAGAAGAAAGGGATCCGGGGGAAACTAATCGTTATCAGACTTTCAACCACCATTAAAAATAAACTATTTCAATTCCCAACCTAACTGATTAGTCAATTATGATTATGGTTTAATTATTAAACATAAAATAAGCCTTGCATGCATGAATTTATAAATTACATCCATTGCTAAACCATGCAATGGTGTGAAGCCAGAAACTAGAGATATATACTTATAGAATCCTACAGTGTGGCAACTGAGCTTTGACCTCCCACATCCATTTTCCTTCTCCCACAACTCACTTCAGATTCTATCATATCATTCACCCACACACCAGGGCCAATTTAGAGCTGCTAATTAAGCTACAAATCCACATATCTTTGAGATATTAAGAAAATCCCAGACAGCACCTGAGATCAGGACTCAACCTCGGTCAATGGAGTTATGTCACTGTGCCACTGACTACCTTTTCAGAAAGCTGAAGGAATGTCTGCCTCTTGACAAGGATACAAGGGGCAAAGCTGATAGTTTTACAAGACCTGGTTAGGACGTACCAGAATACACCAAGCAGAATACAAAAGCAGGGTCATTACCTTGGATGTACATGTATAATGTTTCTTCAATAATATCTTGTATGTTATGCACATATTCCACTTCTTCAATAAATAATGTTACATCCAAATGTGGTCAGTTAAATTTAGAAAGGAAGTGAAGATCTTAAAGAGGGTGTTAAAAAAAGATTCAGTTTATTGTTTCCGGGGTTGAAGAATTCAGCTTAAGGATTAGACCAGAGAAAAGGGGTTATTCTCCTATGAGCAAAATGTTGCACAATGCCTCCAGCAAAATTGTGCTTTCATTACAAGGGAAGATACATTTGTGAGAGGGTCATGCAATAAAGCTTCTCCAAGTGTCGTCAGGACCTGAGGTGCAGGAGGAGGAAGGGGTGTGTTTTCCTAATGTAGAAACTGTGCAGACAAACCCTATGCTGTCTTCAGAGAATCATAGGATGCTGTTATTCCGAGAAAGAAAGTGTAAACTAGAGTAGGTAACTGCAGCGGCAAGCTGGGTACAGAAAAATAAATAAGAGTTAAAGATTTAATTGTGAGAGAAAAAGATAGAAGATTGATCAATATAATTATGCTGTAATTGCAATGGGATGAATCCATCTTTAGTTATAGTCCTAAATGTCGGGGCATTTGTTGCTGTTTCTATTCATTTTGTACATTCTGATTCCATTAAACTCATAGCAAGTCATGTTTGAAATTAAGAAATCTTTTTAACACAAACAACAGAGATACATTTCTCCCTTTCCCCTCTATAATTTGCTATGGGAATGAAATTTCACAAGGTTTTTTTTGTTGCTAGGGAACTTCACTGACAGCTACAGATAACACGGAAAAGGCTATTATTTTGGGTTGAGGTCAATTAGTACGAGTACTAATTAATTCAATGTATTTGAGTTGTGAATCAGACACAATGAGCCATAACTAAGAAATTAATGCTGGAGTGTTCTAACCAACTTTTGGATATCACTGCTAAATGGTGTGCCTGCCCCTCCCACCCATTGCAATTTTATTTAAATATTGGCAGGAGCCAATAACTGTTATTTTGACAATAGGTTCTGATTCAATAGTTTTACTTACTCTTAACTATTCCCTTATACAAGTAAGATGATAGTGAGAGCAAATCTTTCAAGTTATTTTCATGGATCAAACTCCAGCATAATCTTTCACCACAAACTACTAGGCATGTGCAATACATTTAATGAAGGCTTAGGCAGGGAGTGGTGCTTGATAAAGTGTTGTAAGAAATCAAAAAGATAATTCTGACGTCTTTAGGAAGATGTGGTTTCTAAGAGATTGTTTTGATGATTGGTTCCTCTTTATTTATAGTAGCAACTTGAATCTTGATCTAATTAGCACATCTTGAATATGTCTATGTTCATCAGATTTCAGTTACAAAGGCAGCATTCGCTGCACACACCTATTGCTGGACTGCTGAAAAACCTGAGCATTATTGGGAAGAAATTAAAAGTCAATGGCACTTGTGAAGGGAGAGGAGATTCGTATGGAACATAAGCACTGGTATAATTGAGCAAAATAACTGGTTTCAAAACTGTAAGATTCTAAGTAATTACGGTAGTTGTAACAGTTCATTTTTAGTGCAATAGGGATTGTTTGATCATTATTAAAATTTGTCAGATCATTAATGGAGTAATTGTGCATATATCCTTTGACTTCTTTATCTAAAGAGAAATGAGCCATTGATTCGAATTGAAATAAATTGTCTCTTGTTGACTGTAGCAGTTCAAGAAGGCAACTCATCGCTATCTTCTCAAGGGATGGGCAATTAAATGCTGGATAAACCTATAGAGCTCATATTCCCTGAATTCTTGTAAAATACCCCATGTTATATCTCCTAAAGGAATGTTCATGACTTATTTAGGACTGAACATTGTCCCTTACTTCTCCACACCCCTGCTGAATGCAACGGTATCATAGGCTATCATATCATACTGGCTACACCAATGGAATTTCTGGCAAATACTGTATATTCACACAGACAAAGCACTCCAAGTAATATTTCACAATCAGACAATTCTCTAATAATATTACATTATCTATAATACTAATCATCTGCATTCTTCAAGGCAGCCATGCATTGGAATTGGTGAACTCATTAAAATTATCCTGCTCCAAGAGTTCTTTATAAAGAGCTAAAAAAAAAGAGCGGGGGGGGGGGAATAGAGGACAGAATCCAATAATCTCATTAATCAATTTAACACTCAAGCTAAAGGAATAGCTATTTCTGGAATTTAACAAAGATTTCATTGCACACTTCTTAGAGCGTCAAATGGAATGGAAGTTAGCAATCTAGTCTGCAAGTGCATATTGCTGGTTTTTTCTCAGAAACTTCATAAAGCCACTTCAAACTGTGCTGTTATTACAAATTTTAAAAGAAACATTATCTGAATGGTAAGAGATTGTGAAGTGATCTGGGCATTCTAATGCATGATTCATAAAAAAATAGTACTCGGGCACAACAAGTAGTTAACAAAGCTAACAGATCATTGTTGTTTATTGCAAGGTAGCTGAAGAAAAGTAAGGAGATTATATTTTGATTCAGTGTGGCATTGGTAGACCATATTGGAAATACCGTGTAAGGCACTGGATTAATTTTTAAGGAAAGAATGTTAATTCTCTCGAGTCAGTTAAGATTAACTTTATTGGCCTAGTATCTGGAATGGGTAGTTTATCTGGAATGGGTTGGATAGGTGAGACAAATAATGAGGGGACCTGACTGAGAACCAAAATGCTGAGGAGCTTTGATGAAGTAGATATAGAAAGGATGTTTTCCACTTGTGAGAGAATCCAAAACTAATGCTCAATGTTTAAAAATAAGAGGGCACCTATTTAAGATGAAGATAAAGCAAAAAAAATTTAGATGTTTGTAATCTCTGGAACACTTTTTTTTAAAAAAAGGGCAATAGAAGCAATGCCTTTCAAAATTTAAAGCAGAGGTATTAATGGTTACCTCAATTAGAAAGAAATGTAGAGTTGAAGCTACATTCAGATCAGCCAAAATTTTATGAGATAGGGGAAAAGTTTTGAGGTGTCGAGTGGCTGACACCTGTTGTAGAGTTATACACCTTCAAATATGTGAACTGTTTGTTTAAAATGAGAGTT